>NC_084737.1:18661274-18726274 GCF_033978785.1 Entelurus aequoreus
CTGCTGTAGTGCAGGTTGCATGAACACACAGCACAAAGCCGTGTGTGAGACGAACACGCAACACAAAGGTGTGTGTGAGAAGAAGCGGGTGTAACCTGCAGCGCAACACAAGATACTGCAGGATCATGTTGGAACTTTCCCACTTTCACTCTCAAAACATGGAAACAAGATGGCCGCCCAACAATCACGACACAATCACAACACAACGACAAACACAACATTACAAATAGCACATGATTTTATTTCAGAAATACAAAGGGGGATGGATGGGGGGCGGGGGGGGGGGGGGGCTGTGCTGACGATGATTGTTTGCACTCAGCTTTCATGAAACGTCATTTCTGCTGCCCACAAGTCAAACAGTAGAATGGATTAGGAGTAAAAGTGCACCTTTGAAAAGATGATTTCAAACCAAAGCATCGACATGTTTAGTAGGGGTGTCCCGATACCATATTGATATCAGACCGATATCAGCACAAAACAAGTGTGGGATCATACTACTCAAATATCCTCAATAAGCACACAAAGTTGCTCTTTACTTCTTAAAAAAAGTCAACATGTTGGGCCCTAGTGGTACGTTGGCTCCAAAACATCATTTAAGGAAATATCTAAACACAGTGTTACTCTTCAAAGTGTGTCTAATTTTAAATGTATGTTTTTAATGAACCCTTGGACCTAATACGCTACTGTGTTTTAATGTTGGTCATTACGGTGCTACTTGGAGTGTCAAGTCTTTTCTCAGGTGCTGGTGAGCCACTGTGCTAGGCTACGGGCTACTAGGAGCTAGCAGCTACACAACAGCTAAGCACACAATAGCGCACAAGTTAGACATAGGTAATAATCACAGGTGACATTTGTCAATATAAACAAGTATCAAGTAATTATAGTTGCATATTACTGACACGTAAAAAGTATCCAAGGCAGTATTAGAACGCATCCAGTAACAAACGTGTCCGCATCATTCAACTTGCTGAGCCGTGATTGTAATGTAACGCTCCGGCACCCCCGGTGCCCCCGAACGGTACAAGTGGTAGAAAATGGATGAATATACGGATGAAACTATTGTGGCCTCAAAAAAACACACAATTACCACTCCACTTCAACTTAAAGATAGCATAAGACCATTCCAGATGGTAATAATAAATATGTTAATGTTTTTCATAACTGCCATTGTTCTCTGTTTGACTCATTTCGTACATTCCACACTACTAAATGATACAAGTATGATTTCTGCTGATATCAAGATCGCCTCTAGTATCGGTGTCGTAGCGGAAGCGACAAAGTTGTACCGGGACACCCCGAATATTTAGATCCAGTTTGAAAACTAAACTATAACTCGGCCTCAGCTCTCCAATATTCACATTCCAAACAACATGACAACAATCTTCAGAATTTGCAGGGTTGTTTTTTTTTTTCTGTGAGAAGGACATTAATATTTTCAAAATAAAAGAAGAAAAGTTGGAATTAAAAAGAATGGAGTTTTAACTGAAGCTTCTTTTGACATTTGAAGCTTAATCAAACAAACCAAACCATAATAATAACAACAATAATAATTCAAATAATAATAATAATAATAATCACTTAGTAGTAAACTCATTGATTATTCTTTCATTTTCCACTGCTTATCTTGCTCAAAGTGGCGGGTGAGCTGCAGCCAATCACGGCGGACATTGCTGGCAGTAGTACTCCTTGATCGGTCACCAGCCAATCACAGGACACGTAACAATGAACTTTCACAATAAACGCGGGAAACAAATGTCAATATGGTGATATATGGCGGCACTTTTTCTAATAATGCAATATTAATTTTTATGTCATTATTTTTTAAGTCGTAAAAAAAACAAAAAAAACATTAAAAAAATAAGTTTGTTTAAACAAGTATTATTATTATTATTATTATTATTATTATTATTACTTCCTGTCGTAGTCATGTTTTGGGCTGAATCCATTGTAAAAAAAAAAGTATGTTTTACGTTAAAATACTGAATGCGAAGTCAACATAATTTTACTGTAAAAAAAATAAAAAATAAAAATTTGATGTACAGTAATTTATGTAAAAAAAACATGCCAGATTTTTTGTTGAAAGTTTGTTTGTTTTTAATACAGTTTTTAAGAATGATTTGCTGTGCTGCTGCCTCACTGTGTGGGGTTAATGAGCAAGGCAGGACAAGAAGTGTGATATTTATTTTTATTTTAGGTCTTTTTTTTTTTTTTACTCAGTTTGTCCAGTGAATTATTATTACTGTATCTACACTTTATTGCATTTTTTGTTTGTTTTTGTTTTTAAGAGCGTATTTTGGGCCTAATTTGGTAGTTTTTAAGCATAAAAATGTCTAAATGAAGTGAAAATGTCAATTTTATTGTAATTTTGGGGCCATTAGATGAGACCAACCAATGAGAGCAACCGGTTGAGTATCGTGGCCTCTGATTGGCTCAGCATTGTTTTATGGGATAAAGGGGTTTCAAAGTCTTATTTCCAGGGCTCGTGTGATGTTGAAAACTAAAAGAGTATTTTTCTCTGGAACTAAGACAATACCACTCAACTATGTGGAATACCGCAATGTATCGCCACATCACAATCCTGTATCGTAGCTATGGCGATATCGCCTGTCACTCCTACTGTAATTACAGCAGCAGGAAGCATCGTTATTGTTGACATGGATCAAAATGTGACAACAATGACGACAGAGTGATGAAAACCCAATGCTTTTTTCAGACGAGATTTCAAAATAAAACGTCATTGTGTGTTCTTTTAATGTTTTAATCTAATTAGACTTTTGAAACAAAAAAACATACTAAAGTGTAACTACATGACTGTTCTGTATCGTGTCTGACAATAATTAGCACCAATCTTCTTTTTTGTGTGAAAAAACAAAACAAAACCAGACAGAAACAACTTGAAAACGAAGGGTGGTCCGATCCCATATTGATATCGAATATCGGTTTGATATCATCACCCAAAAAAAGTATGTGATGAGATGTGCTAGCATGTAAAAAGTTTGATATCATGTGCGATACAAGCAGCGTGTTTACTTGTGTGCGATATCACGTGCGATACAAGCCGTCCCGCAGAGTCTTTACTTGTGTGCGATAGAAGCAGTCATGCAGCGTGTTTACTTGTGCGCGACATCACGTGCGATACAAGCAGTCGTGCAGCGTCTTTACTTGTGTGCGATATCACGTGCGAAACAAGCAGTCCCGCAGTCTTTACTTGTGTGCAATACAAGCAGCCCTGCAGCGTCATTACTTGTGTGCGACATCACGTGCGATACAAGCAGTCCTGCAGCGTCTTTACTTGTGTGCGATATTACGTGCGAAACATGCAGTCCTGCGTAGTGTTTACTTGTGTGCGACGTCGCGTGCGATACAAGCAGTCGCGCAGCGTCTTTACTTGTGCGCGATACCACACGGCATACAAGCAGTCCTGCAGCGTCTATACTTGTGTGCGATATTACGTGCGAAACAAGCAGTCCTGCGTAGTGTTTACTTGTGTGCGACGCCGCGTGCGATACAAGCAGTCGCGCAACGTCTTTACTTGTGTGCGATATCACACGCCATACAAGCAGTCCTGCAGCGTCTTTACTTGTGTGCGATACAAGTCAACAAGCAGAATGTTTACTTGTGTGCGATACCACGTGCGATACAAGTCCCACAGAGTGTTTACTTGTGTGCGACATCATGTGCCATACAAGTCATCCTGCAGAATGTTTACTTGTGTGCGACATCACGGGCGATACAACAAGTCCCGCAGTGTTTACTTGTGTGCGACATCATGTGCTATACAAGCAGTCCTGCAGTGTGTTTACTGGTGTGCGACATCATGTGCGATACAAGTCATCCTGCAGAATGTTTACTTGTGTGCGACATCACGTGCGATACAAGCAGTCGCGCACCGTCTTTACTTGTGCGCGATTTCACACGCCATACAAGCAGTCCTGCAGCGTCTTTACTTGTGTGCGATATCATGTGCGATACTAGTCAACCTGCAGAATGTTTACTTGTGTGCGATACCACGTGCGATAAAAGCAAGTCCCGCAGCGTGTTTACTGGTGTGCGACATCATGTGCGATACAAGTCATCCTGCAGAATGTTTACTTGTGTGCGACACCACGTGCGATACAAGCAAGTCCCGCAGTGTTTACTTGTGTGCGACATCATGTGCGATATAAGCAGTCCTGCAGTGTGTTTACTTATGTGTGATATCATGTACGATACAAGCAGTCCTCCAATTAACACACAATCTCGTCCGTTATACTAAAGTCATTTACAAAAAGGTAAACATGCTAGGCTATAGGAAACTATGAGCTAGCAGCTACACAACAGCTAAGCACACAATAGCACACACAATACTTATTTTTAAGTTAAACACAGTGTTACTGTTCAAACTGTGTCTAATGTTGCAATGACCAACAATATCAAATATGCTGATTAAATAAAATGTCTGCCTTGTTTTTAATGAATAATTGTGCCTACTACGCTACTGCATTTGAATGTTGGTCATTATGGTGGTACGTGGAGAGCCAACGTTTTCTGACGCGGCACCTGGTGAAAAAGGTTCGAGAGCCACCGTGCTAGGCTACAGGCTACGAGAAGGTAGCAGCTACACAACAGCTGAGCACACAATAGCACACAAGCTAGACACAGGTAATAATCATAGCACAATAAAAGGTGACATTTGTCAATACAAACAAGTATCAAATAATTATAGTTGCATATCACTTATACACATACAAAGTCTCCAAGGCAGTGTTAGAAAGTAACAACTGTGTCCGCATCATTCCACTTACTGCATCGTGAGCCTAATTAGCACTCCACTTCAACTTAAAGACAGCACAATTCCATTCCAGACAGTTAATAATAAATAAGTTGTTATTGTTCTCTGTTTGACTCTTTTCACTCGATTAAATCTTTTTCTAACATTCCACGCTCCTTTAACGATACAAGTATGTATGCTGATATCGTATGGGATCAATGGCAGTATCAGCCAATACTCCAATATCAGTATGGTATCGGAAGTCAGGACACCCTTAATAAAAAATGTTGTGAGTAAAACAGGTTAAAAAAAAAACAAAAAACGATACAAGTTGCTGTTAAGATGACTCCTGACAAATATCTCGTATTTTCTTCATTTGCATATAAATACAATTCAGTGCTGTAAAAACATGTCCGAGTCCAAAGAGGATCTGACTCGTGGCTAAAAGGGACTGCAAAGGATGTAAACTGCACGTCTTCTCATCTTCTTCATCCAGACTAAAAAAAAAAACACAGGAAGAGAAGAAACCCTCGTGTTTTGGTATCACCACGATCGTGTTGTATCGGCCAGTTTTTTTTTTTTTTTTTGGTAGCAGCTAAGCACCAAGGTTTGTGTACGGTTTTTGTGTCAGTCTCTCTGGAACTGTGTGTGTGTGTGTGTGTGTGTGTGTGTGTGTGTGTGTGTGTGTGTGTGTGTGTGTGTGTGTGTGTGTGTGTGTGTGTGTGTGTGTGTGTGTGTGTGTGTGTGTGTGTGTGTGTGTGAGTTCCTTTCAGTCTAGGACGTGCACGGCCGCACGTTGAGGCTGTGAGCGGCGTGGGCCTGCAGGTCGATGGTCCTGGCGGGTCGCTCTCCTGGCCTGGCGTCCATCAGGGAGACGTTCCTCACACATCCTGATATTCCCGAGGTGAACTTCCCCCCGGTCATGGCGGCCATGTCCGGAGCGCCGCCTGTGGCACAACAACGACGACGACAATGAAGATGACGAGGACAACACGCCATCGTGGGCGCGACGAGGGTTCTCAGGTGAGCTCACCCAGGTAGATGTGTCCTTTGGTGTTGACCATGATGCTTCTGCCCTTGGACTGGCCGTGAAGAGCAGCGTCTTCGTCCACCTGAAGGTAGCCATCTTTTCCCGCCCTGCAAGGAAACCAAACAAGGCATTCTTCAATCAATACAACTCTTCAACCAGCTAAAACATACAGAATGTAAAAAAGTTATTTTTATTTAGGAAGTACATCGACAACATCATTTAATTTATGAAGTACATTAACAATATCATTTAATTTATGAAGTATATCAACAATATCATTTAAGAAGTACATCAACAACATAATTTATTTAAGAAGTACATCTACAATATCATTTAATTTAAGAAGTACATCAACGAAATCATTTAAGAAGTACATTAACAATATAATGTAAGTTAAGAAGTACATCAACGATATCACTTAAGAAGTACATCAACAACGTCATTTAATTTAAAGTACATTAACAATATGATTTAATTTAAGAAGTGCATCAACAATATCATTTAATTTAAGAAGTACATCAACAATATGATTTAATTTATGAAGTACATCAACAATATCATTTGAGAAGTACATCAACAACATAATTTAATTTAAGAAGTACATCAACAATATAATTTAAGAAGTAAATTAACAATATTATGTAAGAAGTACATTAACAATATAATTAAAGAAGTACATCAACAATACCTTTGAAGAAGTATATCAGCAATATCATTTAGGAAGTACATCAACAATATCATTCAAAAATACATGAACAATATAATTTAAAAAATACATCAACAATATCAATTAAGAAGTACATCAACAATATAATTTAAGAAGTACATCAACAACATCATTTAGGAAGTACATCTACAATATCATTCAAAAAATACATTAACAATATAATTTAAGAACTACATCAACAATATCAATTAAGGAGTACATCAACAATATAATTTAAGAAGTACATCAACAACATCATTTGAGAAGTACATCAAGAATATAATTCAAGAAATACATCAACAATATCATTTAAGAAGTAAATCAACACTATCATTTAAGAAGTACATCAACAATATAATTTAAGAAGTACATCAACAACATCATTTGAGAAGTACATTAAGGATATAATCTCAGAAGAACATCAACAACATCATTTAAGAAGTATATCAAGAATGTAATTTAAAAAGTACATCAACGATATCATTTAAGAAGTGTATTAACAATATAATGTAAGAAGTATATTAACGATATAATTTAAGGAGTACATCAACAGGGTAATTTAAGAAGTACATCAATAATATCATTTAAGAAGTACATCAATGATATCATTTAAGAAGTACATTGACAATATAATTAAAGAAGTAAATCAACAATACCATTTAAGAAGTATACCAACAATATCATTTAGGAAGTACATCAACAATATCATTCAAAAATACATCAATAATATAATTTAAGACGTACATCAACAATATAATTTAAGAAGTACATCAACAAAATAATTTAAGAAGTACATCAACAATATCGTTTAAGAAGTACATCAACAATATCGTTTAAGAAGTACATCAACAATATCATTTAAGAAGAACATCAACATCATGTAATTTAAGAAGTACATTAACAATATAATTTAAGAAGTAATTTAACAATATAATTTAATTCAAGAATTACATCAACAGTGTCATTTAAGAAGTACATCAACAATAGCATTTAATTTAAGAAGTACACCAACAATATAATTTAAGAAGTACATCAACAACATAATTTAAGAAATACATTAACAAAATCATTTAAGAAGTACATCAACAATATCATTTAAGAAGTACATCAACACAATCATTTAAGAAATACATTAACAATATCATTGAGGAAGTGCATCAACAATATCATTTAAGAAGTACATCAACAATATCATTTAAGAAGTATAACAACAATACCATTTAAGAAGATGGGAGACCTAAAGGTTAAAAAAATATATATATTGTATTGGTTTTGCAAATAAAAAAATATCAAAATGGCCGACGCATGCTTTCATTTTTCAGTGTGCGACCTACAGAAGAAAAAGTTTGGACACCCCTGGATTAATTCATCAATCCTCTCAGAACCTTCCAGAAGGGGTGTCCAAACTTTTTTCCACTGGGGGCCACTTTCTTAAAAAATGAAGGTTGCTGGGGGCCACTTTGATACCTCTTGTACATTAAAGATGCCAAAAGCAAACATGTATGCTAAACTAGCTGAACAAAACATCCATTATAGCTTTGTGTCACAGGAGTTTAGTAAATAGAGCCGTCAAAGTAACGAGTTAACGCATGCGATTAATCACAAAAATATTGCATTATTGTATGTATAAACATCATTTATCTTGACTGCACATGCTCTTTTACCTTCTAATCTATTGTGACAATAAAATCACACGTGTGTCCAAATATGTACATTATTTAATGAATTGAAATGTTTAAATTAGTTAAATTATGCATGCAAGTACTTGTGGTTAATTGTAAATAATCTGATTCAGAAAAATGTGTCCTTTTGACAGCACGACTAAAATCTCATTAATAATGAATTCATTGTGTTCATTGTGTCTGTCCCGGGCAGATATCAATCAATAGCAGGTTTACTTGATGAGTCTGCAGTTAAGATGTCATTTGTAAATATGTAATAAGTAATATGTAATATGTCAATATGTAAATATGTAAAACGGAAATATGGAAATTTGTGAACATGTAATTTGTGAATATGTAAATATGCACATGTAAATATGTGATTAATAAATATTCAAATATGTAAACAAGACAATATGTAAATAGGAAAATATGTCAATATGTAAATATGAAAATGGAAATATGTAAACATGTAAATATATAATATGTAATGTGTAAATATGGTAATATGTAGATGTACATATGTAAATATATAAATATGTAAATATATAATATGTAAATATGAAAATGTAAATATGTAAACATGTAAATATATAATATGTAAATAATTAAAATGCAAACATCTAAATATATAAATATGAATATATGTAAATATGACTATACGTAAATATGAAAATATGTAATTATGTAAATATGACAATGACAATATGTAACTATGTAAATGTGATTTGTAAATATAAAAATATGTAAATATGAAAAATATGTAAATATGAAATCATCTAAATATGTTAATATGACCATATGTAAATATGAACATATGTCAATATGAACATATGTTAATATGGCAATATGTAAATGTGAAAATATGTAAATATGTTAGTATGACAATGACAATATGTAAATATGTAAATATGTAAATAGGAAATTATCCAAATATGTAAACATGAAAATATGTCAATGTAGTATGTAAATATCAAAATATGTAAATATCAAAATATGCAAATATGAAATGATCTAAATATGTAAAATGAAAATATGAACATATGTCAATATGAAAATATGTTCATATGAAAAATGACAATGAAAATATGACAATGACATGCAAATATCTAAATATGAAAATATGTATATACAAATATGTAAATACGACAATATGTAAATATGACAATATGTAAATATGTTAATATGACAATGACAATATGAAAATATGTATATAAGAAAATATGTCAATATGTAAATATATAACTGTAAATATGATAATATGTAAATATGTCACCTGACTGCTGTAACTTTATGCCATTTCCCGTCGTTGATGGTCTTCCTCGACATGATGGCCGCCTCGCCGCTGCCCAACTGGTAACTGAGATCAACATCACCACGTCAGCAAGACTCGGAGTAAATGATAATAAGAACACTAATGATAATAATAATACAATGATGATGAAGAAGAAGAAGAAGATGCACTTCAGTAAATGTCAAGGCCTCACCTGAAGAGCAGGTGACCATTGCGAAGACCCAGGCTGATGAAGTCTTTGCCTTTGCCGCCTTCGCCACGTTCCTGCAGAGTCAGCATGTTTCATTCAGGACCATGACAAAGTGGATGTTGTTGCCTAGCAACCCTTCACTAAACTGCCCTAAAGGAAGCCTTTTCATCACATCATTTATTAACATTCATGCAGACATTCCAAGCTAATGTGTGGTGATGTCATCATGTTAGTCAAGCAAATATGACAACATATTAATAAAGCAAATATGACATCATTTTAATAAAGCAAAGATGACAAATAAAAGAGTGATACCTTTCTGCTAGCATGCACTTTTCGCACAGTGACTGTGCCATTGGTCTCCTGGGGAACGGAGGCGGAGTTAGACAAGCAACATGCCACGCCCATCAATCAGCTTAGGAGGAGTTAGCCTACATCATTATGCACAGTAATGACGTACAGTAGTGGTGTACAGTAATGACGTACAGTAGTGGTGTACAGTAATGATGTAGAGTAGTGATGTACAGTAATGACGTACAGTAGTGATGTACAGTAATGACGTACAGTAGTGGTGTACAGTAATGATGTAGAGTAGTGATGTACAGTAATGACGTACAGTAGTGATGTACAGTAATGATGTAAAGTAGTGATGTACAGTAGTGATGAACAGTAGTGATGTACAGTAATGATGTACAGTAGGGATTTACAGTAATGGTGTGTAGTAATGATGCACTGTAATGATGTACAGTAGTGATGTAGAGTAATGATGTACAGTAGGGATGTAGAGTAATGATGTACAGTAGGGATGCATGGTAGTTATGTACATTAATGATGCACAGTAATGTTGTACAGTAATGATGTACAGTAGTAGTGTACAGTAGTGATGCACAGTAGTGATGTACAGTAATGATGTACAGTAGGAATGTACAGTAATGTGTACAGTAGTGATGTACAGTAATGAAGTACAGTAGTGGTGTACAGTAGTGATGTACAGTATTGATGCACAGTAGTATTGTACAGTAATGATGTACAGTAGTGGTGTACAGTAATGATGTACAATCATGATGCACAGTAATGATGTACAGAAATGGTGTACAGTAGTGAAGTACAGTAATGTAGTGTAATGATGTACAGTAGTGATGTACAGTAATGATGTAAAGTAGTGATGTACAGTAGTGATGAACAGTAGTGATGTACAGTAATGATGTACAGTAGGGATTTACAGTAATGGTGTGTAGTAATGATGCACTGTAATGATGTACAGTAGTGATGTAGAGTAATGATGTACAGTAGGGATGCATGGTAGTTATGTACATTAATGATGCACAGTAATGATGTACAGCAATGATGTACAGTAGTAGTGTACAGTAGTGATGCACAGTAGTGATGTACAGTAATTATGTACAGTAGGGATGTACAGTAATGTGTACAGTAGTGATGTACAGTAATGAAGTACAGTAGTGGTGTACAGTAGTGATGTACAGTATTGATGCACAGTAGTATTGTACATTAATGATGCACAGTAGTGATGTACAGTAGTGGTGTACAGTAATGATGTACAATAATGATGCACAGTAATGATGTACAGTAATGGTGTACAGTAGTGATGTACAGTAATGTACTATAATGATGTACAGTAGTGATGTACAGTAGTAATGTACAATAGTGATGCACAGTAGTGATGTACAGTAATGATGTACAGTAGTGATGTACAGTAATGAAGTACAGTAGTGATGTACAGTAGTGATGTACAGTCGTGGTGTACAGTAATGATGTACAATAATGATGCACAGTAATGATGTACAGTAATGGTGTACAGTAGTGATGTACAGTAATGTACTGTAATGATGTACAGTAGTGATGTACAGTAGTAATGTACAATAGTGATGTACACTAGTGATGTACAGTAGTGATGTACTGTAGTGATGTACAGTAATGATGTACAGTAGTGATGTACTGTAATGATGTACTGTAATGATATACAGTAGTGATGTACAATAGTGATGCACAGTAATGGTATACAGTAATGATGTACTGTAGTATGTACAGTAATTATGTACTGTAGTGATGTACAGTAGTGATGTACAATAGTGATGCACAGTAATGATGTACAGTAGTGATGTACAGTAATGGTGTACATTAGTGATGTACTGTAGTGATGTACTGTAATGATGTACAGTAATGATATACAGTAGCGATGTACAATAGTGATGCACAGTAATGGTATACAGTAATGATGAACAGTAGTGATCTACTGTAGTATGTACAGTAATTATGTACTGTAGTGATGTACAGTAGTGATGTACAATAGTGATGCACAGTAATGATGCACAGTAGTGATGTACAGTAATGGTGTACAGTAGTGATGTACTGTAGTGATGTACAGTAGTGATGTACAGTAATGATGTACAGTGGTGATGTAGAGTAATGATGTACAGGAGAACAAGGAGAGGGAGAGACGGTGGGTCATTCAAAGCCGAAGAGGATCAGAACTTACGACTCCCTGCCACAGAATCAGACCCTCGGAGGAGGAGGTGTTGATCTCCAGTTCAATGGTCTCTGGTGAGTCGTGTGCGCTGAATCACGAAAACATTCCATATTAGTCATGCATAGAGAATTGAACCATACAAAGATTCCATATAAATAAAGCATACAGAAAGTGACAACATGAAACAGAAGAAACAAATGACCTTCTGGAGAAGCTTGACCTGGGCAGGGCGACGTATCCATCGTTGTCAAAAGAAGCTGCGTGCTGATAAGGTGAGTCTGTGTGGCAGAAACACAGCAATACAGTAATACTGCAGCCACACTGCTAGGGCGCCCTCTAGTGGCAAACATCCGGAAAGATATTATGAAATACAATTTAAAAAAACATTATTTGTTGATTCAGACCATTTGAAGCACTTTAAAAATCCAAATCATACAAAATGTTATTTTACTCACAAGGACAAAAATTAAGAATTAATTCCAAACTTGCAACTTCACATTCAGGTTGTTTGTGCTTCTCATCTCCAACACCACGGCATGTGACTCTCCATGCATCATCAGAAACACGACGACATTCGCTGCCTTCAAGTCGTTACTAACGACCCACTTGTCATCGCAAATATTCAAAACGGTTCATTTGTTAGCGTTTTCAAAACACATTCTCCAAAATTGTGCGTGATTGACATTGCAGTAACAATCGCTTAAAGGCCTACTGAAATGATTTTTTTATTTATTTAAACGGGGATAGCAGATCCATTCTATGTGTCATACTTGATCATTTCGCGATATTGCCATATTTTTGCTGAAAGGATTTAGTAGAGAACATCGACGATAAAGTTCGCCACTTTTGGTCGCTGATAAAAAAAGCCTTGCCTGTACCGGAAGTAGCGTGACGTCGCAGGTTGAAAGGCTCCTCACATTTTCACATTGTTTACACCAGCAGCGAGAGCGATTCGGACCGAGAAAGCGACGATTACCCCTTTAACTTGAGCGAGGATGAAAGATTTGTGGATGAGGAACGTGAGAGTGAAGGACTAGCGTGCAGTGCAGGACGTATCATTTTTCGCTCTGACCGTAACTTAGGTACAAGGGCTCATTGGATTCCACACTTTCTCCTTTTTCTATTGTGGATCACGGATTTGCATTTTAAACCACCTTGGATACTATATCCTCTTGAGCACTTTAGCTACGGAGCTAACGTGATAGCATTGGGCTTAACTGCAGATAGAAACAAAAGAAATAAACCCCTGACTGGAAGGATAGACAGAAAATCAACAATACTATTAAACCATGGACCTGTAACTACACGGTTAATGCTTTCCAGCCTGGCGAAGCTTAACAATGCTGTTGCTAACGATGCCATTGAAGCTAACTTAGCTACGGGACCTCACAGAGCTATGCTAAAAACATTAGCTATGCACCTACGCCAGCCAGCCCTCATCTGCTCATCAACACCCGTGCTCACCTGCGTTCCAGCGATCGACGGAGCGACGAAGGACTTCACCCGATCATCGATGCGGTCGGCGGCTAGCGTCGGATAGCGCGTCTGCTATCCAACTCAAAGTCCTCCTGGTTGTGTTGCTGCAGCCAGCCGCTAATACACCGATCCCACCTACAGCTTTCTTCTTTGCAGTCTTCATTGTTCATTAAACAAATTGCAAAAGATTCACCAACACAGATGTCCAGAATACTGTGGAATTTTGCGATGAAAACAGAGCTTTTTGTCTTGGATACAATGGTGTCCGAATACTTCCGTTTCAACCATTGACGTCACGCGCAAATGTCATCATACATAGACGTTTTCAACCGGAAGTTTCGCGGGAAATTTAAACTTTATAAGTTAACCCGGCCGTATTGGCATGTGTTGCAATGTTCAGATTTCATCATTGATATATAAACTATCAGACTGCGTGGTCGGTAGTAGTGGCTTTCAGTAGGCCTTTAACGATCACTTCAAACTCTTAGTTTAACATTTGCAAAAACAAGCGGGTGACTTGGAGGACGTGGAAGGTTTGGGGAGGGACGGAAGGAAGATTGCAGCTTAAGTTGTTGTCAAGCAGGACAAAAGGTGTCAGGCGAGAAATGGTTGAGTTCCACCTGACAAAGATTCCACGTGTTTGTCTCATGTTGGGCGGTTAAGGCGGTATTAGGGGCCCCCGTGACCTCACACGGCCCCAGTTAGTCGCGGTCGGATCGTATTCAAATACTGTACCATTGGCCACGCTAGCCTCTGAACTCCACGCCGCCTCCGGGAAGCTGACGGCACGGCCTGTGAGCGCAGGATGTATAATAACAATAGCCGTGAGATATGAGATATAGCATCATGGTAGGGGGGGGTCGCAGCATGCCAAGGTCAGGATTCATAAATCCCAATCATACGTTTGTTATTAATATTACATGACTGACACGTAGAAAAAAAAATCACGAAGGTTCCGGCAGAGTGGCGACACTTACTTTGTTCACAGTTGAGGCCCGTGAAGCCCGACGGACACACACATCGGCCGTCCACGCAGGCGCCGGCATTTTGGCACTGACGGTCGTCGCGGCAGACGTCCCTCGCGACCTCGCAGCGCTCGCCTGCGGGATCACATGACATGTCGGGTCGTCAAAAAGCACGTTGTTTCTCAGCCGCGGTCCGTACTTGACTGTAATACACTCTTCCACCACTTGTGGCAGTGGTGACAACATCAAACAAGCAGAAGAAGCATACTTGCCAACCTGGGGGGTGTATATATTTTCAAGTATTTCATATATATATATATACATATATATATATATATATATATATATATATATATATATATATATATATATATATATATATATATATATATATATATATATATATATATATATATATATATATATATATATATATATATATACATATATATATATATATATATATATACATACACACTACCGTTCAAAAGTTTGGGGTCACATTGAAATGTCCTTATTTTTGAAGGAAAAGCACTGTACTTTTCAATGAAGATAACTTTAAACTAGTCTTAACTTTAAAGAAATACACTCTATACATTGCTAATGTGGTAAATGACTATTCTAGCTGCAAATGTCTGGTTTTGGGTGCAATATCTACATAGGTGTATAGAGGCCCATTTCCAGCAACTATCGCTCCAGTGTTCTAATGGTACAATGTGTTTGCTCATTGGCTCAGAAGGCTAATTGATGATTAGAAAACCCTTGTGCAATCATGTTCACACATCTGAAAACAGTTTAGCTCGTTACAGAAGCTGCAAAACTGACCTTCCTTTGAGCAGATTGAGTTTCTGGAGCATCACATTTGTGGGGTCAATTAAACGCTCAAAATGGCCAGAAAAAGAGAACTTTCATCTGAAACTCGACAGTCTATTCTTGTTCCTAGAAATGAAGGCTATTCCACAAAATTGTTTGGGTGACCCCAAACTTTTGAACGGTAGTGTATATATATATATATATATATATATATATATATATATATATATATATATATATATATATATATATATATATATATATATATATATATATATATATATATATATATATATATATACATATGTATAATATATATACACTACATACATACGTACATGATATTTTTGTATATTTTATATAAATATAATGGATGTATAATTAATAATTAACATAATTGGACATTAATAATATGTGAAAGTTTAACTCTTACCTTGTTTACTTCCCTGACAACCTGTTTAAAGTTTTGTAATCAATCAGAAATATCAAGCAGCTTAAATGGGTGTAATTTTGAAAGATGTGTTGTTTTTCATACCTTTTTAAAAAAAATTATATCTACCAAGTCGAGTGAGCAGGTTGTGTTGTATGTGACTGTGTGTGTTGACTTTTTGTGTTGGTTTATTTAGACCATGAGTGGGAAAGATTGTTTGGATTGGGTCATATATAAAAATGATACGCTGTAGCTTATTCGCAATGTGCATCTTGTACATAAAATTACACGTTTCGTCCGCAGTAAAGCAAGTGATCTGCAGGGATTTTACTGTCAGATATTACACATTTTGTTCAATGTGCCCCTCAGGACTAAACTTGTGACGTCTTGCAGGCCAAAGTAACATGTTGGTCCATCAGTTAGTCAGTAGACAATCTGTTGGCAAGGTAAGATCATGAGGATAGGTGTCATGTGACATAAACTGTAATAAAACATTCAGTTATATGGCACCTTTATCCAGATCGT
This sequence comes from Entelurus aequoreus, assembly GCF_033978785.1. Lineage (NCBI taxonomy): Eukaryota > Metazoa > Chordata > Actinopteri > Syngnathiformes > Syngnathidae > Entelurus > Entelurus aequoreus. The sequence goes on from NC_084737.1 coordinate 18,677,603, forward strand.
CATCAAAATGCTAAACATGGTGCATGTAACCCTGCTGATGTTAATAGCTAAAATATGTTAAACATGCTTTCAGGTAAAAGGAGAGAGTTTCGGCGCCGACCTTCAAAGCCATCCTGGCAGAGGCACTGGTACTCGTACTCGGCGTTGGGCATGCAGTGTCCTCCGTTCAGGCACGGTCTGCGGTCACATGGGCTGCTGTCCACGCACCTGCGCACGCCCCGGCTCTCCGTGAAGCTGTAGGACAGATCCAGCGTCTTGTTGTTGATCAGAACCTGGGCAGCAAGGGGGCGACATTTAGAGAAGGACAGAAGCGTCCTGGGATGGTCCCCCGGGAGAACCTGCCTCGCCCACGCAGCCCTGGAACATGCCGCTGACGTTGGCCGGCTTGGGCAGGAGGTCCACGCTGGGCACGCCGCCCAGGAACATGGAGGTGTGGATGTTGAGGCCCTGGGCTTTGCCCGGGGAAGTCCTCCTCTCTACGGGGCCGTGGTCCAGCCTGAGGTGACCGTCCCGCTTGTTCCGCTCAGCAACAAGGCGGTGCCACTGGCCCAGAGAAACTGCTTCTGGACTGCGAAGGACTGCCTGACCTGGAAATGAAAGGAAAACCTCATAAACAGCAGCTCTGCAGAGAAACTACACATCAACACATTGGGTTTTTTCAGGGCCGATACCGATTATTAGTCAATAAGTGATATTTGGAGGTGATATTCATGTGCAGTAAAAGTTATTTAAACATGAATATTATATGTCAGTAAACATCTGGACACGACTTTAAGTAGTTTTTTAACATTATTTTGTAGGAAAGGTGGGACCATTGGTGACATAACGTTTGATGTTTTATTTAATTTATCAACAAAACACCTTTATTACGTGTGTATAAGACACAGGTGTCAAACTCAAGGCCCGGGGGACAGTTCTGGCCCGCCACATCATTCTATGATGGAAAAAATGGGTTTCAATAAAATACTTTATTTTATTTTATTTTTTTTACTAAATGCATTTGTTCTTTAAATTTCGACAGAAAAAAAAGCATATTTTAAACTTTAATATTATCTAATCATGCCAATTATATTATTATATACTGTATTGCCATACTATTTTTGTGAGATAAAAACAAATAGTTAAATATCTGCTTGTCATCTTTATGTCAGGTTCAAACACTGATGACATCTATTAAACGAGACAAGAAGCAAGGAATTAAACAGACAGAATTAAATTTGGCTCAATTTGAGGAGAAACGTCTGGGCTATACTCTTGCACAGTCTCCAGCAGGCTCTGGCGAAAGATTGTACGCCACCTCTTTTTATTTGGACTTTCCCTGTTTACATAACAACAGGTGTTTCTAAAGGAATTATGTATGTAAACAGCCATTGTTTTCGGTCACATTAACACAAAAGAAAAAGATGCCTCGGGCTTGGACTGGTCCTGGATCGAGCTTGGGCAATTCTTGGATCACAATAAATAACTCCTCCCGTCTCCTCCCATCGTACACAGCAGCATTTTCCAAGCCTTTGGCTTGGTGCAACAAAAACAGCCTCTTGTCTGTTCACTGGGAACTCAGAGAACGGAAAGTTTTTTGATAATTTACATACAATTTTTCTGACACTTTATTTATGATTTTAAAGCAAGTTATACACAAAAAAATCCAATAATAAATGGATTTGCATTTCGATTAATCATGATTAATCACAGGTTATCACCCGCATACATAATGTAAATTAATTTTAAAAAAGCGGCCCTCTGAAAGCAGCCATTACTGAGATGTGGCCCTCAATGAAAATGAGTTTGACACCCCTGAAAGGAGCATCATTTTTTTATTTCTAAATATAGAAAATCTCCTGGGAAAATTGGTCAAAATATGACATTTCTCTACATGACAATAACTCATCTACTCCATTTTATACACTTTTATAACACTTTATCAATCAATCAATCAATCAATGTTTATTTATATAGCCCTAAATCACAAGTGTCTCAAAGGGCTGTACAAGCCACAACGACATCCTCGGTACAGAGCCCACATACGGGCAAGGAAAACTCACCCCAGTGGGACGTCAATGTGAATGACTATGAGAAACCTTGGAGAGGACCGCATATGTGGGTAACCCCTTATGGAATTAATACATTGTAAGGTTCCCTCCTGAAATATTGTCAACGTTTAAATAACAACAATTCTGAGCTCCTTCATGTAGATTATAGTTGAGATATTTTTTCAAGATGGCTGACATTTCTTCCTGGATGTTACAGAAAGTATGAGAATGTGTGAGCTGCTGCCTGCTCTTGATTTATACAATCACCTCATATTTTTCAAGATATTTGCACAAAGTTTGGATATCTTTTCTGTCGTCTTCACGTCCATCCATCTCTGTCGTGTTATGTTGGAAAATTGGCCCATTCCTTTTCAATAGACAAAATGTCCCGTGAAACCGGGAATTCTGGGTAATCCGGGAATAAATTAAAAAAATCACGATTCCTGGTTGAGCCGAACGTTTTGATACTCGAACGGTTACGATCGGATGAAAACTGTGGCCTCTGGAGCACGCCAAAATCTCTGGGGCAGAATAATAATAATAATAATAAATATATTATATTTGGTGTAGAATCTGATATGTGTGATTGATAGGTCATTCACACAATAGTAACAATATATATATTGTCAATAATAATAATGATAAATATATTATGTTTTGTTGTATAATCTGATATGTGTGAATGCTTGGACATTCACACAATAATAATAACAACAACAATAATAATAATAATAATAATAATAATAATAATAATAATAATAATAATGAATACATGATGTTTTGGTATATAATCTGATGTGTGTGAATGCTTAACATTCACACAATAATAATAATAATAATAACAATAATAATAACAATAATAATAATAATAAATTGATGATGTTTTGGTGTATAATCTGGAATGTTTGAATGCTAGGGCATTCACACAATAATAATAATAATAATAATAATTATTATTATTATTTTTATTTGTATTATTATTATTTTTATTATTATTATTATAAATAGATTATGTTTTGGTGTATAATCCTATTTGTGTGAATGCTTGGACATTCACACAATAATAATAATAATAATAATAATAATATAAATAATAATAAATAGATTATGTTTTGGTGTAGAATCTGATATGTGTGATTGATAGGTAATTCAGACAATAAGAAGAAGAAGAAGAAGAAGAAGAAGAAGAAGAAGAAGAAGAAGAAGAAGAAGAAGAAAAATAATGATATTGATAAATAGATTGTGTTTTGTTGTATAACCTGATATGTGTGAATGTTTGGACATCCACACAATAATAATAATAATAATAATAATAATAATAATAATAATAAATAGACAATGTTTGGTGTAGAATGTGATATGTATGAATGCTTGGACATTCACACAATAATAATAATGATAATAATAATAATAATAATAATAATAATAATAATAATAGTAATAATAATAATAAATAGTATATGTTTTGGTGTATAATTATATATATGTGAATGCCGGATTAAAACTTTAAAGCCGTAGTACATAATAAATAAAATAATAACCTAATAAATACATTTTGAAAATAAATAAGTAAGAAGAGACAGGTGACATGAATGGACTTTTGCTTGAGATTTTATATTTTTGAGTTTCATTTGCATGAGTTGATGTAGTTCTGCTCTAGTTGTAAAAAAAAAAAAAAGGCAGATATCGATACAAAAAAGTTTAAATATGTCAAAATACCAAACATCAGCATAGACCAGTGGATGACTAATAGAAAGGTAGAAGGTGTATGATTGGTTACCTGTGCCCAGTTCATACTTGAACTCCACATGGCCGTCCACCATGGAGATGGACACAAAGTCCTCCACCCTCATCTTCTTCCCCCCGCAGAAGAACATCAGGCCGTCTCCCTTCAGCGCTTTGAACTCCATTTCCACCCGCAGGTCATCGTGGACGTTGGTCAGCGGAGGATAGGACACGTACGACTCGTGTCCGTCAAAAAGCGGCGTGCTGACCAACTCGCCTGGAGCAGGTGTGGGAGTGGAGATCAATGAAAGAGGAAGTGATTGCAGTTGACTTGCCAGCGTTGGAAGGAGAAGGACCGAGTGTCTCACCATCCATGCACTTGTTTCCGAACTTGCCAAGGTGGCAACGGCAGTCGTAACCCAAGCCGCTCTGGCGGTTGATGCAGGTGGCGTCTGGACCACACGCCTCTGTGAGGTCACAGGTCACAAAGGTGGTCAGATACACACTTTGCTCGTATTGTTGGAAAGCAGACCGTGAGATAAATGTGCGGTATTTATTGATACATAAATTGGTGGCGGTGTGATGGGGGAGGGACATGCTTTATCAGTATCGTGTCTATTCATCAGTATCATGCTTTGAAAAGCTGTGCGCTACTTTTCTGTTACAGACTAAAACATATGTTCATAAAGTACATCTATTTAGGAAGTTGATGTCTATATTTGGGGTGTGAATCTTTGGGCGCCTAACGATTCGATCCGATTCCGATTCCTGGGGTGACGATTTGATTCAGAATCGATTCTCGATTAGGATTGATTCCTGCAATGTTTTATTTGGTATAATAATTATAATACAACTTTTTTTTTAAACAGATAGGTAGAAAAGCATCTTCTCGTTGCATGAAGATATCCTATAAACATATTTTTAGAAATTGATTCTTATAGAAATATACATAGGTCTGATTCTTATATGTATATATAGTACATACTGTATATACATATATATGTATACATATATATATATGTATATATACATATACATTTATATATATATAGACATACAGATACATGCATATATATATATATATATATATATATATATATATATATATATATATATATATATATATATATATATATATATATATATATATATATATATATATATATATATATATATATATATATATATATATATATATATATATATATATATACATACATGTATATTTTACATATGATGTCCTATAAACATATTTTTAGAAATTGATTGTTATAGAAATATACATAAGTCTGATTCTTATATGTATATATAGTACATACTGTATATACATATATATGTATATACATATATGTATATATATATATATATATATATATATATATATATATATATATATATGTACATATATATATATATATATATATATATATATATATATATATATATATATATATATATATATATACATATACGTATATATATATATATATATATAGACATATATATATACATGTATATATATATATATACATATACGTATATATATATATATATATAGACATATATATATACATGTATATATATATATATATATATATATATATATATATATATATATATATATATATATATATATATATATTTTTTTTTTTTTTTTTATTTTATTTTATTTTTTTACATATGATGTCCTGTAAACATATTTTCAGAAATTGATTGTTATAAAAATATACATAAGTCTGATTCTTATGTATATATAGTGCATACTGTATATACATATATGTATACATATATGTATACATATATACATATATATATATATATATATATATATATATATATATATATATATATTTTTTTTTTTACATATACGCTATGTCACAAAAAAATACAGATGCTATTTCATCGCTACAAGCCTGTTTTGCAGGTCTCCCTGCTCTTCAGGGGTTTCCGCTCTACCCTGGTATTGAGCACTTTAAAACAGATAAACCACAGAAAATATTTAAAAATATATATATATATATATATATATATATATATATATATATATGTATATATATGTATATATATATATATATATATATATATATATATATATATATATATATATATATATATATATATATATATATATTTTTTTTACTTTTGAAAATTATGAATCAATTCAGAATCGGAATGAATAAGAATCGCAATTCAGCAATTTAGAATTTTTTCGTGCATCCCTACTATCAAATGGTTCAAAATTTAAAAAAAATAAAAATAAAAAATAAATATATATATATATATATTTTTTTTAAATTATTAGATACAAATTCTTAATTGATTTAGAATCAGAATGAATAGAAAGCGCGATTCGAATGTGAATAAATTTGTTGTGCACCCCTAGTATATTTATTTCTTTATTTTGTTTTCTTTAACGTTAATGAGGATACTATGTTATGCAGAGGTGTACTTATAACAGTTTTATAGACATATTATGCTATTTATCGTCGCTGCGGTGAGTACCGTAATTTCCGGACTATAAGCCGCTACTTTTTCCCCTCGTTCTGGTCCCTGCGGCTTATACAAGGGTGCGGCTTATTTGCGGCCTGTTCTTCTCCGACACCGACGAAGAGGATTTCGGTGGTTTTAATACACGGGAGGAAGACGATGACACAATGATTATAGACTGACTTTTCATATACCGGTAGGCTGGTTATTTTGATAACGTACAGGCGAGCACTTTGTATTACTTTGCACCGTTGTATTATTTGTACTCTGCATGAATGCTGTTCGCCATGTCAAAGATGTGAAAGTTTGATTGAATGATTGAAAGATTTATTGTTAATAAATGGGACGCTTTGCGTTCCCAAACAGTCATCTCTGTCCCGACAATCCCCTCCGTGGTAGCAGGAACCCCTATATACTACGGTAATTACACATCAAAACCCTGCGGCTTATAGTCGGGTGCGGCTTATATATGGAGGAATCTGTATTTTCCCCTGAATTTAGCTGGTGCGGCTTATAGTCCGGAAATTACGGTAGTAGTGTTGAAACATTTTCTTCTTCCAGTGGGGGGGCGCTACAGGAAATAGTCGACAAGCACTGAGCTAAAGGATTCGATGGAGTGTTTACGACCACCTGTACCTGAGTGGCAGTGGAGCGACGAATGATGCTGACAGTTGCTGCCGGTAAACCCTCGAGGGCAGCCACATTTATACAGGCTGCTGTCTGAGTCCTCGCACCGTCCTCCATTCTGGAGAGGAAGTCCAAACAGAGAAGCAGGTAACAGGAAGTGAGCACACCTTCAATGCACGGTAGCCGCCCACCTGACACGGGTGATCCCTGCAAGTGGGACAGTTTGTAACGCCGGTGGAGCTGCGATGCAGATCCTTGAAGATGACCTCCTCCCCTTGGATGACCAGCTGGCGAATGCACCCTGTCAAAATAAAAGCGGTGAAACATAGAAAAGCTGTTTCTCCGCCAGGGTGCGTACCAACGAATCCAGTCTTGATGCCAGCAGTTTTTGCCAGGGCCGTATAGTTGGGGTACCCGCCCACATGCAGCTCCTCGTTCAGATCCAAGCCCTTGAACTTGCCCTGAGGGACGCCCCGAGAGCAGCGGTGAGACACGCCACAGGCGTCGAGGTGTGCAACAGGTGTGTTACCTGGGAGCTGCCGTTGATGGGCTCGCCGCCGTCTACGATGATGTAGCCCAGGGTGTGGTTACGATACAGCTGCACCGTGTGGAACTCTCCCAGCTGGACGGGGTTGGGGTCACGAATGGTGGCCATGCCAGAACCCACGTCAAACCTGCCATGACGAAACAATGATCAATCATGATAAACGCTGATGTTTGCGGTATTACAAAACCCAAAACCAGTGAAGTTGGCACGTTGTGTAAAAGGTAAATAAAAACAGAATACAATGATTTGCAAATCCTTTTCAACTTATATTCAATTAAATGGACTGCAAAGACAAGATATTTAATGTTCGAAATGGAAAACTTTATTATTTTTTGCAAGTATTAGCTCCTTTGGAATTTGATGCCTGCAACATGTTTCAAAAAAGCTGGCACAAGTGGCAAGAAAGACTGAGAAAGTTGAGGAATGCTCATCAAACACTTATTTGGAACATCCCACAGGTGAACAGGTTAATTGGGAACAGGTGGGTGCCATGATTGGGTATAAAAGCAGCTTCCATTAGATGCTCAGTCATTCACAAACAAGGATGGGGCGAGGGTCACCACTTTGTGAACAAATGCGTAAGCTAATTGTCCAACAGTTTAAGAACAACATTTCTCAACAAGCTATTGCAAGGAATTTAGGGATTTCACCATCTACGCTCCATAATATCATCAAAAGAAATCACTGCACGTAAGCGATGATATTACGGACCTTTGAACCCTCAGGCGGTACTGCATCAAAAAGCGACATCCGTGTGTAAAGGATATCACCACATGGACTCAGGAACAATTCAGAAAACCACTGTCAGTAACGACAGTTGGTCACTACATCTGTAAGTGCAAGTTAAAACTCTACTATGCAAAGCCAAAGCTATTTATCAACAACACCCAGAAACCCTGCCGGCTTTGCTGGGCCAGAGCTCAACTAAGATGGACTGATGCAAAGTGGAAAAGTGTTCTGTGGTCTGACGAGTCCACATTTCAAATTGTTTTTGGAAACTGTGGATGTCGTGTCCTCCGGACCAAATATGAAAATAACCATCTGTTGTAGGTGCAAAGTTCAAAAGACAGCATCTGTGATGGTATGGGGGTGTATTAGTGCCCAAGGCATGGGTAACTTACACAGCTGTGAAGGCACCATTAATGCTGAAAGGTACATACAGGTTTTGTAGCAACATATGTTGCCATCCATGCAACGTTATCATGGACGCCCCTGCTTATTTCAGCAAGACAATGCCAAACCACGTGTTACAACAGCGTGGCTTCGTAGTAAAAGAGTGCGGGTACTAGACTGGCCTGCCTGTAGTCCAGACCTGTCTCCCATTGAAAATGTGTGGCGCATTATGAAGCCTAAAATACCACAACGGAGACCCCCGGACTGTTGAACAACTTAAGATGTACAACAAACAAGAATGGGAAAAAAATTGCACCTGAAAAGCTTCAAAAATTGGTCTCCTAGGTTCCCAAAATTAAGTTTCTCAGTTCGAACATTAAATATCTTGTCTTTGCAGTCTATTCAATTGACAATACGTTGAAAAGGATTTGCAAATCATTATTCTGTTTTTATTTACCATTTACACATTGTGCCAACTTCACTGGTTTTGGGTTTTGTAAAAGGCATCGGCTGACCTGAACTCGACACGACCGCCCACCAGGCCAAGGGAGATGAAGTCAGCGCCTGTGGTTCTCCTCTGGCCGTTGTAAAGAATCATACCTGCACAGCAAGACAATGTCACTTTCTACTGGAAATAATCATTTATTTGACTTATTTACACTTTTAGGAGGTTAATGCTGAATAAGCAGGAACTCTCAGTTCATGAATATTATCGGTCTTCACGGCACACATTTAAACTAGCTTGGATCTTTGGTTCGATCTATAGTGATTTTAGGAAGCGCTGATTCTACTCTACATGTTGAGGACTTCTCAGGTTTACTATCCAGATAGTTTTTAAAGGTTTTAAATCAACATTTTAAGCAGGGGACACACCCTGGACCTGGTCGCAAGCCATGGCCTGTCCATCGGTGTGTCCTCGGTTGTTGACCTGGCGGAGTCTCACCAGTCTCAACCAGCAGGGGGCCCCATTGAGAACAGTGGGGAAACACTAACCTAACTCCTGAACTGGCTGCAGATTTTATTGAGAATTTACAGAACGCTCCGGCTAGAATTATCGTTGACTTATCATTTCAACAGTGAACTAAAACCAACTCTGGACAATCAAGACAAAACCTACACCTCCGTGGAGGAAAAACGAGGAATGACGTCGGTTGCGGGGAAGAGCCGGAGGAAATCTAAATGAAGGATCCATGATCAGATTTGACTTCAACATCTCAAGACCTACGATAACACAGTCCAAAAGGCTTTGGAGACCACTTCAGAACCAAGATCAAAGACATCTGATCTGGTCTCCAAGCCCAACAAGTTTTATCTGTTGACACAGCTCATCTGGAGAGTTTAGACCTACGATAACACAGTCCAAAAGGCTTTGGAGACCACTTCAGAAACAAGATCAAAGACATCTGATCTGGTCTCCAAGCCCAACAAGTTTTATCTGTTGACACAGCTCATCTGGAGAGTTTAGACCTACGATAACATAGTCCAACAGGCTTTGGAGACCACTTCTGAACCAAGATCAAAGACATCTGATCTGGTCTCCAAGCCCAACAAGTTTTATCTGTTGACACAGCTCATCTGGAGAGTTTAGACCTACAATAAAGTCCAACAGGCTTTGGAGACCACTTCAGAACCAAGATCAAAGACATCTGATCTGGTCTCCAAGCCCAACAAGTTTTATCTGTTGACACAGCTCATCTGGAGAGTTTAGACCTACGATAACATAGTCCAACAGGCTTTGGAGACCACTTCTGAACCAAGATCAAAGACATCTGATCTGGTCTCCAAGCCCAACAAGTTTTATCTGTTGACACAGCTCATCTGGAGAGTTTAGACCTACGATAACACAGTCCAACAGGCTTTGGAGACCACTTCAGAACCAAGATCAAAGACATCAGCTCTGGACTCCAAACCCCAAAAAGTTGTATCTGCTGACACAGTTTATCTGGAGAGTTTTGTCCTGGTTGATGCAAGGACATTTGGTCAAGTCTTCTCCCAAGTCAACCCAACAAGCTGCCTCTTAGATCCAATTCCCACGTCACTTTTTAAATCCTTTTATAGATTCTTTGAGGAACAGCTTTGAACTCTTATGAACTGCTCTCTTCAGACAGGGGTCTTCGGCGGGGGTGAGGCCCCTTCTGAAGAAGCGCAGTTTGGACCCGAGCCTTTTTAAAAACTACCGACCTGTATCCAACTCACAGTGCTTAAGGACAATTTAACTTAATTAATTTAACCAAGTCAACAACTTTTTAAATAAAAACAAAATTTTAGAAAGACATCAGTCTGGTTTAAGGATGAACCACTGTACTCAGACCGCACTTTGAAAGATGCTAAATGATATCAGGTTCTCCTGGATCTAAGCACCACTTTTGACACAGTAGACCTTCACAGTTTATTAAAGAGACTTCGACACCTGATGGTCCTCTCTGGTACTGTTTTGAAGTGGTTACGCTCGTATCTCACAGACAGATGTTTTTATGTAAGTATGGACGCATGTTCCTCAGGAACCCATGATATAAGATGTGGGGTTCCTCAAGGCTCAATTTTAGGTCCCATTAATCTTAATCTTTGTATTCTGCGTCATTAGGAGACAAAGCATCAGTTTCCATAGTTACACTGATGATACACAGTCGTACGTTGCCGTGACTCCTGTTGACACAGGACCAGTAGATCTACGTTTCAACTACATGGTAGACACAGAGGTTTTCGTTATAGGCCCCGAAGACCAGAAGAAGAAACTTTTACCAAGATTTTAAACCAACACAGTCTTTTAAAAAACTGGGGGTGATTTTTGACTCTGAGCTGACTTTTTTCCTAAATATTAAAAATATTTTGAAATTAGGTTTCTATCATCTTAAAAACATAGCCAGGGTCTCTTGGACCAACACGCAGGTGCTAATGCATGCTTTTTAATTTCCTGTCCTTTAGACTATTTTAATGCTCTCTGGTCTTCCAAAAAACAATATCAGAAGTCTACAATTATTACAAAACTCTGCACGCGTGCTGACGAGAACCAGAGAGCGGGAGCACATTACTCCAGTTTTAAAGCTGCTGCATTGGCTCCCCGTTCGTTTTAAAGTTCTATTATTAGTTTTTAAATGTCCTAATAGCCTCGTGCCTTCTTATCTATCTGAGCTGATTTTACCGTATCAACCCTTGCGGATCCTGAGGTCCTCTGGAATTGGCCTTTTAGCATTACCAAATACCAGAGGGCGGGGGCATATTACACCAGTTTTGAAGCCGCTGCATTGGCTCCCCGTCCGTTTTAAGGTTTTATTATTAGTTTTTAAATGTCCTAATGGCCTCGTGCCTTCTTATCTATCTGAGCTGATTTTACCGTATTAACCCTCGCAGATCCTTAGGTCCTCTGGCACTGGCCTGTTAGCTTTACCAAATACCAGAGGGCGGGAGCACATTACACCAGTTTTGAAGTCGATGCATTAGCTTCCTGTCCGCTTCAGGGTGGATATTAAAGTTCTATTATTAGTTTTTAAAAGTCTTAACGGCCTTACACCTTCTGAGCTGCTTTTACCCTATCAACTCTCGTGGATCCTGAGGTCCTCTGGCACTGGCCTTATAGATTTACCAAATACCAGAGGGCGGGAGCACATTACACCAGTTTTGAAGTCGCTGCATTGGCTTCCTGTCCGCTTTAGGGTGGATTTTAAAGTTCTGTTATTAGTTTTTAAAAGTCTTAATGGCCTTACACCGTATCAACTCTCATGGATCTTGAGGTCCTCTGGCACTGGCCTTTTAGCTTTACCAAATACCAGAGGGCAGGAGCAGATTACACCAGTTTTGAAGTCGCTGCATTGGCCTCCTGCCCGCTTCAGGGTGGATTTTAAAGTTATATTATTAGTTTTTAAATGTCCTAATGGCCTCGTGCCTTCTTATCTATCTTAGTTGATTTTTTAGTATCAGCCCTCACGGATCCTGAGGTCTTCTGGAACTGGCATTTTAGCTTTACCAAATACCAGAGGGCGGGAGCACATTTCACCAGTTTTGAAGTCGATGCTTTGGCTTCCTGTCCGCTTCAGGGTGGATATTAAAGTTCTATTATTAGTTTTTAAAAGTCTTAATGGCCTTACACCGTACCAACTCTCGTTGATCCTGATGTCCTCTGGCACTGGCCTTTTAGCTTTACCAAATACCAGAGGGCGGGAGCACATTACACCAGTTTTGAAATCGCTGCTTTGGCTTCCTGTCCACTTCAGGGTGGTTTTTAAAGTTATATTATTAGTTTTTAAAAGTCTTAATGGCCTTACACCGTATCAACTATCGTGGATCCTGAGGTTCTCTGGCACTGGCCTTTTAGCCTTACCAAATACCAGAGGGCGAGAGCACATTACACCAGTTTTGAAGTTGCTGCATTGGCTTCCTGTCCGCTTCAGGGTGGATATTAAAGTTCTATTAGTTTTTAAAAGTCTTAACGGCCTTACACCTTCTCATCTATCTGAGCTGCTTTTACCGTATCAACTCTTGTGGATCCTGAGGTCCTCTGGCACTGGCCTTTTAGCTTTACCAAATACCAGAGGGCGGGAGCACGTTACACCAGTTTTGAAGTCGCTGCATTGACTTCCTGTCCGCTTCAGGGTGGATTTTAAAGTTCTATTATTAGTTTTTAAACGTCTTAATGGCCTTAGACCATATCAACTCTCGTGGATCCTGAGGTGCTCTGGCACTGGCCTTTTAGCTTTACCAAATACCAGAGGGGCGGGAGCACATTACGCAGTTTTGAAGTCGCTGCATTGGCCTCCTGTCCGCTTCAGGGTGGATTTTAAAGTTATATTATTAGTTTTTAAATGTCCTAATGGCCTCGTGCCTTCTTATCTATCTTAGTTGATTTTATAGTATAAACCCTCACGGATCCTGAGGTCTTCTGGAACTGGCCTTTTAGATTTACCAAATACCAGAGGGCGGGGGCACATTACACCAGTTTTGAAGTCGTTGCATTGGCTTCCTGTCTGCTTCAGGGTGGTTTTTAAAGTTATATTATTAGTTTTTAAAAGTCTTAATGGCCTTACACCATATCAACTCTCGTTGATCCTGATGTCCTCTGGCACTGGCCTATCAGCTTTACCAAATACCAGAGGGCGGGGGCACATTACACCAGTTTTGAAGTCGCTGCATTGGCTTCCTGTCCGCTTCAGTGTGGATTTTAAAGTTATATTATTAGTTTTTTAAAGTCTTATTGGCCTTACACCCTATCAACTCTCGTGGATCCTGACGTCTTCTGGAACTGGCGGTTTAGCTTTGCCAAATACCAGAGGGCGGGAGCACATTACACCAGTTTTTAAGTCACCGCATTGGCTCGTCGTCTGTTTCAAAGTGCTACTATTAGTTTTTAAATATCCTAATGGCCTCACACCGTATCATCTCTCGTGGATCCTGAGGTCCTCTGGCACTGGCCTTTTAGCTTTACCAAATACCTGAGGGCGGGAGCACATTACACCAGTTTTAAAGCCGCTGCATTGGCTCCCCGTCCATTTTTAAAGTTCTATTATTATTTTTTAAATGTCCTTATGGCCTCGTGCCTTCTTATCTATCTGAGCTGAATTTACTGTATTAACCCTCGCGGATCCTGAGGTCCTCTGGATCTGGCCTTTTAGCTTTACCAAATACCAGAGGGCGGGAGCACATTACACCAGTTTTGAAGTCGCTGCATCGGCTTCCTGTCCGCTTCAGGGTGGATTTTAAAGTTCTATTATTCGTTTTTATAAGTCTTAACGGCCTTACACCTTCTCATCTCTCTGAGCTGATTTTACCGTATCAACTCTCGTGGATCCTGAGGTCCTCTGGCACTGGCCTTTTAGCTTTACCAAATACCAGAATAAAGCGCCAGGGTGAGGCGGCAGTTAGCCACAACGGCCCCCACTCATTCCTTTGTCACACTTTGAAGGCTGGATGGTGAAAGCAGCATGCCGTCATGTTAGACAAGTTATGGTCACGACCTCAGTGGCTTTCACACGTGAATCTCTGCATGCCAGGATCATGCTTCCATGGTGGCGAACGCTCATTGCAAATGTCTGCTTTGAACAGTTTCCAAATACATGTACAGTACAGTAAGTTATGTTACAGTACAGTACGTGTTAAAGTGTTCCCTCGCTACTTTGCGGTTCACTTAACACAGTTTCGATTCATCACGGACTTTTAAAGCAATGTTTCAGTTGTTGTTTGTAAAAAAACAGCACCATCTTGTGGTCAGATTTGCTCATTGCAAGTATTGGAGAACGTCTTCCTATCTTTCTATTAAAGTAGTTTGCGTCGGCAGCTCTTTCTGCGTGTTGTCAATTCATCTCTGAAAGTATGTCCAGTCAAAATATTAAACAAGTTATTTCTGATAACATTCCAAGTAGTATTGGCCGATACTGTTATGAGGTTTGATCAAGTGAAGTGAGTCAAACAGAGAACAATAGTAGTTATGAAAAACACTAACCTATTTATTAATACCCATCTGGAATGGACTTATGCTGTCTTTAAGTTGAAGTAAAGTGGCAATTGGCCACTATAATTCATTATATTAAGCTCATGACGCAGTAAGTTGAATGATGTGGAGACGTTTGTTACTGGATACTTTCTAATACGCTTCTGCCTTGGAGACTTTGTATGTGTAAGTAACATGCAACTATAATTATTTGATACTTGTTTATATTGACAAATGTCATGTTTTACGGTTCAATGATT
Organism: Entelurus aequoreus; assembly: GCF_033978785.1. NCBI lineage: Eukaryota > Metazoa > Chordata > Actinopteri > Syngnathiformes > Syngnathidae > Entelurus > Entelurus aequoreus. The sequence goes on from NC_084737.1 coordinate 18,692,813, forward strand.
ATTACCTATGTCTAGCTTGTGTGCTATGGTGTGCTTAGCTGTTGTGTAGCTGCAAACTCTTAGTAGCCTATAGCCTTGCATGTTTACCTTTTGTAAATGACTTTAGTAAATAGAAGAAATTGTGTGATTATAGAAAGACATTTAGATGTTAACTGTCTGTCCAGCTTTGCACAAGTAAACACTTTGCATGACTGCTTGTATCGCACACAAGTAAACACTTAGCAGGACGGCTTGTATCGCACATGATATCACACACACAAGTAAACACTTAGCAGGACGGCTTGTATCGCACATAAGTAAACTCTCTGCAGGACTGCTTGTATCGCACATGATATCACACACAACTAAACACACTGCAGGACAACTTGTATCGCACATGATATCACACACAAGTAAACACGATGCAGGACGGCTTGTATTGCACATGATATCACACACAAGTAAACACGCTGCAGGATGACTTGAATTGCACATGATATCAGACACAAGTAAACACGCTGCAGGACTGCTTGTATTGCACATGATATCACAGACAAGTAGAAACTCTGCAGGAGTGCTTGTATTGCACATACACACAATTTACTTGCTTGTATCACACATGATATCACACACCATTTACTTGCTTGTATCGCACATGATATCACACACAAGTAAACATGCTGCAGGACGGCTTGTATCGCACATAAGTAAACACTCTGCAGGACTGCTTGTATCGCACATGATATCACACACAACTAAAAACGCTGCAGGACAACTTGTATCGCATATGATATCACACACAAGTTAACACGCTGCAGGACGGCTTGTATCACATACAAGTAAACACGCTGCAGGACGGCTTTTATTACACATGATATCATACACAAGTAAACACGCTGCAGGACTGCTTGTATCGCACATGATATCACACACACATAAACACGCTGCAGGACGACTTGTATCGCACATGCTATCACAGACAAATAAACACTCAGCAGGACCGCTTGTATCGCACATTATATCACACACAAGTAAACACTTTGCAGGACCGCTTGTATCGCACATGATATCACACACAGGTTAACACGCTGCAGGACTGCTTGTATCGCACATGATATCAGACACAATTAAACCCGCTGCAGGACTGCTTGTATCGCACACGGTATCACACACAAGTAAACACGCTGCAGAACCGCTTGTATCGCACATGATATCACACACAAGTAAACACTCTGCAGGACCGCTTGTATCGCACATGATATTACACACAGGTTAACACGCTGCAGGACTGCTTGTATCGCACATGATATCAGACACAATTAAACCCGCTGCAGGACTGCTTGTATCGCACACGGTATCACACACAAGTAAACACGCTGCAGAACCGCTTGTATCGCACATGATATCACACACAAGTAAACACTCTGCAGGACCGCTTGTATCGCACATGATATTACACACAGGTTAACACGCTGCAGGACTGCTTGTATCGCACATGATATCAGACACAATTAAACCCGCTGCAGGACCGCTTGTATCGCACATGGTATCAGACACAAGTAAACACGCTGCAGGACCGCTTGTATCGCACATGGTATCACACACAAGTAAACACACTGCAGGACCGCTTGTATCGCACATGATATCACACACAGGTTAACACGTTGCAGGACCACTTGCATCGCACATTATATCACACACAGGTAAACACGCTGCAGGACCGCTTGTATCGCACATGATATCACACACAGGTAAACACGCTGCAGGACTGCTTGTATCGCACATGATATCAGACACAAGTAAACACGCTGCAGAACTGCTTGTATCGCACATGATATCAGACACAAGTAAACCCGCTGCAGGACTGCCTGTATCGCACATGGTATAACACACAAGTAAACACGCTGCAGGACTGCTTTTATCGCGCATGATATCACACGAGTAAACACGCCACATGATATCACAAACAATTAGAAACGCTGCAGGACTGCTCGTATCGCACATGATATCACAAACAAGTAGACACACTGCAGGACTGCTTGTATCACACATGATATCACAAACAAGTAGACACGCTGTAGGACTGCTTGTATCACACATGATATCACAAACAAGTAGACACGCTGTAGGACTGCTTGTGTCACACACGATTTCACACATTTGACATGCAAGCTGTTATCATCGGACACTTTTTTAGTATTTTGATGATATCAAACTGACATCCAGTATCAATATCATGTGAGATAGCCCTAATAAAAATGATGAAATAAATAGCGTCCCTACTTTAATCGTCACATTCATCGAGGGAACACTTTACTTTCCAATTGCTTCTAAGAGTTTGGCGAGTGTGCCGACTACAGTGGCACGAGCGCCATCCACCATGTTAGTGCCACGTGAAAGGTGAAAAGTGCAGCCCTGACTTCCGGCACATTCCAGCAGCGGGACTCACCGGCGTACAGTATGAGACCTTGGCGGGCGCGTGAGGGAGCAGAGAAGAGGCGATGACGTCACACATGAGGTCATACACAGGTTGTAGACCAGGGGTCACCAACCTTTTTGAAAGCAAGAGCTACTTCTTGGGTACTGATTAATGCGAAGGGCTACCACTTTGATACACACTTAAATAAATTGCCAGAAATAGCCAATTTGCTCAATTGACCTTTAACTCTATGTTATTATTAATAATTAATGATATTTACACTTAATTGAACGGTTTAAAAGAGGAGAAAACACGAAAAAAATGACAATTACATTTTGAAACATAGTTTATCTTCAATTTCGACTCTTTAAAATTCAAAATTCAACCGAAAAAAAGAAGAGAAAAACTAGCTAATTCGAATCTTTTTGAAAAAATAAAAAAAATAATTTATGGAACATCATTAGTAATTTTTCCTGATTAAGATTCATTTTAGAATTTTGATGACATGTTTTAAATAGGTTAAAATCCAATCTACACTTTGTTAGAATATATAACAAATTGGACCAAGCTATATTTCTAACAAAGACAAATCATTATTTCTTCTAGATTTTCCAGAACAAAAATTTTAAAAGAAATTCAAAAGACTTTGAAATAAGATTTAAATTTGATTCTACAGATTTTCGAGAATAATTTTTTTGAATTTTAATCATAATAAGTTTGAGGAAATATTTCACAAATATTCTTCGTCGAAAAAACAGAAGCTAAAATGAAGAATTAAATTCAAATGTATTTATTATTCTTTACAATAAAAAAATAAAAAATTACTTGAACATTGATTTAAATTGTCAGGAAAGAAGAGGAAGGAATTTAAAAGGTAAAAAGGTATATGTGTTTTTTCTCTAAAATTGTCTTTCTGAAAGTTATAAGAAGCAAAGTAAAAAAAACAATGACTTAAACCAAGTCTTTAAAATATTTTCTTGGATTTTCAAATTCTATTTGAGTTTTGTCTCTCTTAGAATTAAAAATGTCGGGCAAAGCGAGACCAGCTTGCTAGTAAATAAATACAATTTAAAAAATAGAGGCAGCTCACTGGTAAGTGCTGCTATTTGAGCTATTTTTAGAACAGGCCAGCGGGCTACTCATCTGGTCCTTACGGGCTACCTGGTGCCCGCGGGCACCGCGTTGGTGACCCCTGTTGTAGACAATATGCAAGCGGTAGGACACGACGCGCACTCACCGTCAACATTGTCGGGCCTGAAGTTGATTCTGATGCTGAAGGCCTTGTAGGCGTTTTTAATGGTGGGCAGCGTGAGATAGGACTGCGGCTCCTGGGCAAAGTAGGGCATCACTCTCTCTGGGAACGCCACATTCATCGCACGGTTACACGCAAACAACGACAACAACACGCGGCGCGGCGACTTCCTGCGTGCTGACCGTGGACGTCCAGCCTGGTGAAGGCTTCCACTTTGCCCTGCTTGTTGGAGGCCGTGCACACGTATGTCCCCGAGTCGCCGTGCGCCACCCGAGGAACCGTCAGCACGTTGGCGTCCTGGAAGCACTTGGCAGGAAGCTCGCCTTCGACCTGAAAGTGGAAGCGGTTGGACGCGCAAACTGGTCAGAAAAGCACGGATCACTTTTAAAATGGAGGAATTAATTCAACATTTGTTACCTTGGACCATTTGATCTCAGGCACAGGATATCCGGACGCCACACACGGCAAGACGGCATCCGAGCCGACCGTCACTTCCTTCCTTTCAGGCATGGTAGAAATTTGAGGAAGAGCTATGGAATAAAAAAAATTTAAAAAGAGAACGTGAAAAGTCTGTTTTGCATGAATATTTATTTTACCAGTAGTCCAACTTCTGCTCTATTATAACCTTTTTGGAACCTGTGGTGTTTTGTTAAGAGGTGGAACATGCAGCACACACCAGTGATGTGCGATACCACCGATCGGCCATACTGATCCCATACCGATAATATACCTAATGTGTCTGCTAAAATTTAAAAAGTTGTGGATTTTCAAATAATAACACATTTATCCAAAAAAACAACAGCAGAAATGTAAGAAAACAATATCTGACATGTTTAAACTAATAATTAACAATACTATACATAGGCACCTATAACACAAAGTCGTGTCTTTAAATATGTATAATATCTGTTTTTAGCATTTTATTTTGAAAAAATTAAAATTAAAAAATAGCCACCCATACTTGATTTTTCAGTATGTTGACCTTGACCTTAGAAAAACCCTAAACTAAATGACAGCAGAACAACAGCAACAACATTTTCTAAAAATGCACTAGCTTGATGCTAACATACATTGGCTTTGCTACTGATTAGCATTAGCAATTTTACATGGCGATTTCAACGCTTCCAAATGTGTTAATGATAACAACTTAGATATACATTACAATCAAACAGCTGGTGTGTATTAAGTACAATGCTTACAGTATTAACACTTTTTAGGGTGCAACAAAACAAAACATCTAATATTTTAGAATCTAAAATATTAGAAGCTCTCAAAACCAAAATAAAACACACTTCACCTATAACACAAAATGGTGTCTTTAAATATGTATAATATCTGTTTTTTAGCATTATATTTTTTTAATTAAAAATATATATCAAAATGGCCACCCATACTTGACTTTTTAGTATGTTGATCTTGGTGGAAAAAGTTTAGAAAAACCCTAAACTAAATGACAGCAGAACAACAGGAAAAACTTTCCAAAAATGCACTAGCTTGATGCTAATATACATTGGCTTTGCTACTGATTAGCATTAGCGATTTTACATGGCGATTTCAACACCCCCAAATGTGTTGATGAAAACTACGATTTGGATAAACGTTACAATCAAACAGCTGTTGTGTATTAAGAGCAATGCTTACAGTATTAACACTTTTTAGGGGGTGCAACAAAACCAAAAATAAAATCATCTAATATTTTAGAATCTAAAATATTAGATGATTTTATTTTTGGCTTTGTTGCAGTACATTAAGTGGCAAGTCTTGAACTTGCCACTTAATGTAGTTCTTGCAAATGAGATGTAGAAAAGTGATACTGAAACAAGACATACCAATTGGAGAGAAGTTATCATATTGATCTAATTTTCAAATGTTGCTTTAAAAATGAAATTGTATTAAAAAAAACAATTCATACTTATTAACACACAAAAATATCGAAAATTGCTACTGTTGAGTACCGGTATCGATTCCCAAGTATCGGGAATTGGTACCGTATCGGTTCAAATGTGACCAGTAGCCATCCCTAGTTGTAAACAGCTGGTGTGCATTAAGTACAATGCTTACAGTATTAACACTTTTTAGGGCGCAACAAAACCAACATAAACTATACACTATTGCCATCTAAAGTCTTGAACTTGCCACTTAATGTAGTTCTTGCAAATGAGATGTTGAAGAGTGATACTGAAACAAGATATACCAATTGGAGAGAAGTTATCATAATTTTCTCATTTTCAAATGTTGCATTAAAAATGAGATTGTATTAACAAAAACAATTCATACTTATTAACACACAAAAATATCGAAAATTGCTACTGTTGCGTACCGGTATCGATTCCCAAGTATCGGGAATTGGTACCGTATCGGTTCAAATGTGACCAGTAGCCATCCCTAGTTGTAAACAGCTGGTGTGCATTAAGTACAATGCTTACAGTATTAACACTTTTTAGGGCGCAACAAAACCAACATAAACTATACACTATTGCCATCTAAAGTCTTGAACTTGCCACTTAATGTAGTTCTTGCAAATGAGATGTAGAAAAGTGATACTGAAACAAGATATACCAATTGGAGAGAAGTTATCATAATTGTCTCATTTTCAAATGTTGTATTAAAAATGAAATTGTATTAACAAACACAATTCATACTTATTAACACACAAAAATATCGAAAATTGGTACTGTTGAGTACCGGTATCGATTCCCAAGTATCGGGAATTGGTACCGTATCGGTTCAAATGTGACCAGTAGCCATCCCTAGTTGTAAACAGCTGGTGTGCATTAAGTACAATGCTTACAGTATTAACACTTTTTAGGGCACAGCAAAACCAAAAAAACCAACATAAACTATACACTATTGCCATTTAAAGTCTTGGACTTTCCACTTAATGTAGTTCTTGAAAATGAGATGTAGAAAAGTGATACTGAAACAAAATATACCAATTGGAGAGAAGTTATCATAATTGTCTCATTTTCAAATGTTGCATTAAAAATTAAATTGTATTAACAAAAACAATTCATACTTATTAACACAAAAAAATATAAAAATTTGGTACTGTTGAGTACCGGTATCGATTCCCAAGTATCTGGAATTGGTACAGTATCGGTTCAAATGTGACCAGTAGCCATCCCTAGTTGTAAACAGCTGGTGTGCATTAAGTACAATGCTTACAGTATTAGCACTTTTTAGGGCGCAACAAAACCAACATAAACTATACACTATTGCCATCTAAAGTCTTGAACTTGCCACTTAATGTAGTTCTTGCAAATGAGATGTAGAAAAGTGATACTGAAACAAGATATACCAATTGGAGAGAAGTTATCATAATTATCTCATTTTCAAATGTTGCATTACAAATGAAATTGTATTAACAAAAACAATTCATACTTATTAACACACAAAAATATCGAAAATTGCTACTGTTGAGTACCGGTATCGATTCCCAAGTATCGGGAATTGGTACTGTATCTGTGCAAATGGGACCAGTAGCCATCCCTAGTTGTAAACAGCTGGTGTGCATTAAGTACAATGCTTACAGTATTAACACTTTTTAGGGCGCAACAAAACCAACATAAACTATACACTATTGCCATCTAAAGTCTTGAACTTGCCACTTAATGTAGTTCTTGCAAATGAGATGTAGAAAAGTGATACTGAAACAAGATATACCAATTGGAGGGAAGTTATCATAATTATCTCATTTTCAAATGTTGCATTACAAATTAAATTGTATTAACAAAAACAATTCATACTTATTAACACACAAAAATATCGAAAATTGCTACTGTTGAGTAACGGTATTGATTCCCAAGTATAGGGAATTGGTACTGTATCGGTTCAAATGTGACCAGTAGCCATCCCTAGTTGTAAACAGCTGGTGTGCATTAAGTACAATGCTTACAGTATTAGCACTTTTTAGGGCGCAACAAAACCAACATAAACTATACACTATTGCCATCTAAAGTCTTGAACTTGCCACTTAATGTAGTTCTTGCAAATGAGATGTAGAAAAGTGATACTGAAACAAGATATACCAATTGGAGAGAAGTTATCATAATTGTCTCATTTTCAAATGTTGTATTAAAAATGAATTTGTATTAACAAACACAATTCATACTTATTAACACACAAAAATATCGAAAATTGGTACTGTTGAGTACCGGTATCGATTCCCAAGTATGGGGAATTGGTACCGTATCGGTTCAAATGTGGCCAGTAGCCATCCCTAGTTGTAAACAGCTGGTGTGCATTAAGTACAATGCTTACAGTATTAACACTTTTTAGGGCGCAACAAAACCAACATAAACTATACACTATTGCCATCTAAAGTCTTGAACTTGCCACTTAATGTAGTTCTTGCAAATGAGATGTAGAAAAGTGATACTGAAACAAGATATACCAATTTGAGAGAAGTTATCATAATTATCTCATTTTCAAATTTTGAATTAAAAATAAAATTGTATTAATAAAAACAATTCATACTTATTAACACACAAAAATATCAAAAATTGCTACTGTTGAGTACCAGTATCGATTCCCAAGTATCGGGAATTGGTACTGTATCTGTGCAAATGTGACCAGTAGCCATCCCTAGTTGTAAGCAGCTGGTGTGCATTAAGTACAATGCTTACAGTATTAACACTTTTTAGGGCGCAACAAAACCAACATAAACTATACACTATTGCCATCTAAAGTCTTGAACTTGCCACTTAATGTAGTTCTTGCAAATGAGATGTAGAAAAGTGATACTGAAACAAGATATACCAATTTGAGAGAAGTTATCATAATTATCTCATTTTCAAATTTTGAATTAAAAATAAAATTGTATTAATAAAAACAATTCATACTTATTAACACACAAAAATATCGAAAATTGCTACTGTTGAGTACCAGTATCGATTCCCAAGTATCGGGAATTGGTACTGTATCTGTGCAAATGTGACCAGTAGCCATCCCTAGTTGTAAACAGCTGGTGTGCATTAAGTACAATGCTTACAGTATTAACACTTTTTAGGGCGTAACAAAACCAACATAAACTATACACTATTGCTATCTAAAGTCTTGAACTTGCCACTTAATGTAGTTCTTGCAAATGAGATGTAGAAAAGTGATACTGAAACAAGATATACCAATTTGAGAGAAGTTATCATAATTATCTCATTTTCAAATGTTGCATTAAAAATAAAATTGTATTAATAAAAACAATTCATACTTATTAACACACAAAAATATCGAAAATTGCTACTGTTGAGTACCGGTATCAATTCCCAAGTATCGGGAATTGGTACCGTATCTGTGCAAATGTGACCAGTAGCCATCCCTAGTTGTAAACAGCTTTTGTGCATTAAGTACAATGCTTACAGTATTAACACTTTTTAGGGCGTAACAAAACCAACATAAACTATACACTATTGCTATCTAAAGTCTTGAATTTGCCACTTAATGTAGTTCTTGCAAATGAGATGTAGAAAAGTGATACTGAAACAAGATATACCAATTTGAGAGAAGTTATCATAATTATCTCATTTTCAAATGTTGCATTAAAAATAAAATTGTATTAATAAAAACAATTCATACTTATTAACACACAAAAATATCAAAAATTGCTACTGTTGAGTACCGGTATCGATTCCCAAGTATCGGGAATTGGTACCGTATCAGTTCAAATGTGACCAGTAGCCATCCTTAGTTGTAAACAGCTGGTGTGCATTAAGTACAATGCTTACAGTATTAACACTTTTTAGGGCGCAACAAAACCAACATAAACTATACACTATTGCCATCTAAAGTCTTGAACTTGCCACTTAATGTAGTTCTTGCAAATGAGATGTAGAAAAGTGATACTGAAACAAGATATACCAATTGGAGAGAAGTTATCATAATTGTCTCATTTTCAAATGTTGCATTAAAAATGAAATTGTATTAACAAACACAATTCATACTTATTAACACACAAAAATATCGAAAATTGGTACTGTTGAGTACCGGTATCGATTCCCAAGTATCGGGAATTGGTACCGTATCGGTTCAAATGTGACCAGTAGCCATCCCTAGTTGTAAACAGCTGGTGTGCATTAAGTAAAATGCTTACAGTATTAACACTTTTTAGGGCACAGCAAAACCAAAAAAAACAACATAAACTATACACTATTGCCATTTAAAGTCTTGGACTTTCCACTTAATGTAGTTCTTGCAAATGAGATGTAGAAAAGTGATACTGAAACAAAATATACCAATTGGAGAGAAGTTATCATAATTGTCTCATTTTCAAATGTTGCATTAAAAATTAAATTGTATTAACAAAAACAATTCATACTTATTAACACACAAAAATATCAAAAATTGGTACTGTTGAGTACCGGTATCGATTCCCAAGAATGGGGAATTGGTACCGTATCTGTTCAAATGTGACCAGTAGCGATGCCTAGTTGTAAACAGCTGGTGTGCATTAAGTACAATGCTTACAGTATTAACACTTTTTAGGGCGCAACAAAACCAACATAAACTATACACTATTGCCATCTAAAGTCTTGAACTTGCCACTTAATGTAGTTCTTGCAAATGAGATGTAGAAAAGTGATACTGAAACAAGATATACCAATTGGAGAGAAGTTATCATAATTGTCTCATTTTCAAATGTTGCATTAAAAATGAAATTGTATTAACAAAAACAATTCATACTTATTAACACACAAAAATATCGAAAATTGCTACTGTTGCGTACCGGCATCGATTCCCAAGTATCGGGAATTGGTACCGTATCGGTTCAAATGTGACCAGTAGCCATCCCTAGTTGTAAACAGCTGGTGTGCATTAAGTACAATGCTTACAGTATTATCACTTTTTAGGGCGCAACAAAACCAACATAAACTATACACTATTGCCATCTAAAGTCTTGAACTTGCCACTTAATGTAGTTCTTGCAAATGAGATGTAGAAAAGTGATACTGAAACAAGATATACCAATTTGAGAGAAGTCATCATAATTATCTCATTTTCAAATGTTGCATTAAAAATAAAATTGTATTAATAAAAACAATTCATACTTATTAACACACAAAATTATCGAAAATTGCTACTGTTGGGTACCGGTATTGATTCCCAAGTATAGGGAATTGGTACTGTATCGGTTCAAATGTGACCAGTAGCCATCCCTAGTTATAAACAGCTGGTGTGCATTAAGTACAATGCTTACAGTATTAGCACTTTTTAGGGCGCAACAAAACCAACATAAACTATACACTATTGCCATCTAAAGTCTTGAACTTGCCACTTAATGTAGTTCTTGCAAATGAGATGTAGAAAAGTGATACTGAAACAAGATACACCAATTGGAGAGAAGTTATCATAATTGTCTCATTTTCAAATGTTGTATTAAAAATGAAATTGTATTAACAAAAACAATTCATACTTATTAACACACAAAATTATCAAAAATTGGTACTGTTGAGTACCGGTATCGATTCCCAAGTATGGGGAATTGGTATCGTATCGGTTGAAATGTGACCAGTAGCCATCCCTAGTGGTAATACGTGCAAACTTTTAGTGGATCAGAGCCTGAAAACAACCCTAGAACGATGACTAAACATACTCACACTGGACATTGAGCACCACCTGGGACTGCACCGAGCCCACGTCATTGGTGGCCGTGCAGCGGTACTGGCCCGCGTCGGCCTCCGTCACGCGGCGGATCTTCAGCATGCCGCCCGTCACCACGATGTGCGCGGGCAGAGGCCCGCCCACTTTGCTCCACTGCACGCTGGGCTCGGGGTCGCCGACCGCCTGGCATTCAAACTCCACGGAGTTGCCGATCATCACGGTCTGCACCGAGGTGCGCACGTTGATCATCACCTTGGGCAGGGCTGCGGGTGGGAAGGAGAAGTCGTGCGTTGACTAATATTACTGTAAAGATGCACGGTGCAGTCTACGGTCACGTCGCAGACCTTGAATGGTCAGCCGGGCCGCGTCCTGAGCCTGGCCGTACACGCTGCTGGCCCGGCAGATGTAAACGCCTTCGTTGCTCTGCTCGAGGTTCTCAATCCTGGGGACGAGCATAAACGTAAGCATTTTCAGCATTAAATATCAATATTTACCCATGTAAGGATTTGTCGGAGTACTCCTGCAGAGATAAAGTGGAAAAATGAGCTGCTGTAGCTATAAATGACAGCATTACGCAGATAGGAAGAACACGTTTCCAAACATTTAGACTTGAGTCATGTTTGGATATAAACAAGAGGTACTATATCCTCTTGAAAATGAGAGTCGAGAACGCGAAATGGACATTCACAGTGACTTTTATCTCCACGACAATACATCGGCGAAGCACTTTAGCTACGGAGCTAACGTGATAGCATCGGGCTTAACTGCAGATAGAAACAAAAGAAATAAACCCCTGACTGGAAGGATAGACAGAAAATCAACAATACTATTAAACCACGGACCTGTAAATACACGGTTAATGCTTTCCAGCCTGGCGAAGCTTAACAATGCTGTTGCTAACGACGCCATTGAAGCTAACTTAGCTACGGGACCTCACAGAGCTATGCTAAAAATATTAGCTATCCACCTACGCCAGCCAGCCCTCATCTGCTCATCAACACCCGCGCTCACCTTCGTTCCAGCGATCGACGGAGCGACGAAGGACTTCACCCGATCATCGATGCGGTCGGCGGCTAGCGTCGGATAGCGCGTCTGCTATCCAAGTCAAAGTCCTCCTGGTTGTGTTGCTGCAGCCAGCCGCTAATACACCGATCCCACCTACAGCTTTCTTCTTTGCAGTCTTCATTGTTCATTAAACAAATTGCAAAAGATTCACCAACACAGATGTCCAGAATACTGTGGAATTTTGCGATGAAAACAGAGCTTTTAGTATTGTGATACAATGGTGTCCGAATACTTCCGTTTCAACCATTGACGTCACTCGCATACGTCATCATACATAGACGTTTTCAACCGGAAGTTTCGCGGGAAATTTAAAATTGCACTTTATAAGTTAACCCGGGCGTATTGGCATGTGTTGCAATGTTAAGATTTCATCATTGATATATAAACTATCAGACTGCGTGGTCGGTAGTAGTGGCTTTCAGTAGGCCTTTAATATTTACAAAACTACATGTGGGGCCTCGGTGCCCATGTAAGGATTTGTGTAAGTACTCATGCAGAGATAACATTGAGAAATGAGCTGCTGTTGCTATAAATGACAGCATTACTCAGATAGAAAGAACACGTTTCCAAACATTTAGACCTGAGTCATGTTTGGATATAAACAAGAGGTGTCAAACGTCTTTCTATTGAGGGCCACATCGCAACTATGGCTGCCTTCAGAGGGCTGCGTCTAACAGTGAATATATATATATAAATACAAACATATAATAGCCTTGTTACATAATTTTATGGCCGAGTTATTTTGATTATTATATTAAAGATTGATTGATAACTTGCTATGAAAAGTCAAGGTGAACCGCAGATATTTTAGTAGTTATTTTTGATAACCCAAAAGTAAATTGTGGAACATTGTGTTGCATGATAATATTACAGTGTAGAACTTATGCAATCACAAGTGCAACATTCCAGCCATCCATCCATTTTCTACCGCTTGTCCGTTTCGGGGGGGTTTTCTGTCAAAATTCAAAGAGCAAATGCATTTAGCCAAAAGTGCTTTATTATTTCCAGCCGTGCTCAGGTCACTTAAAAGGCCAATTTAAATGACGTAGCAGGCCAAATTAAATGATGTGGCGGGCCAAATTAACTTAAGTAGTGGGCCACTTTAAAGGACATACTAAGTTAAATCAGGGGTGTCCAAAGTGCGGCCCGGGGGCCATTTGCGGCCCGCAGCTAATTGTTTACCGGCCCGCCACACATTCTGGAAATACTATTGTAAAAATAAAAAAGAACATTAAAAAAAGTGGAATGAGGTGAAATCTAACGAGAAAAAGTTGCAATGTTGACAAAAAAGCTGCCCTGCAGGCTGTTTTTTTTTTCTTTTGTCTTTCTTCATTTTTCTTTTTTTGCCATTGCTCAAAAAAAAAAAAAGAAAAGACAAAAAATCCATGTTATAATGAATTATTTTCAGGGCTCCAATTACTTCAAATATTTCATTTTAAAATGTTTTATGTGGTAAATATTGCATATATTGTGTAGTAGCCATAAAAAAACATCAAAGTTTTCTTTGACAAAAGCGCATAAAACAAACAAAATAATAGTTCCAGCATAAAATGGACAGATATATCTGAAGTTGATCTCGTAACTTAAGTGTTGAAAGTAAATGAAAAACCTAATAAAAATGTATCACTTTATGAGTGCGGCACCTTTTGGATCCCAAATATATTTAGTGATTTTTTATTTATCTTTTCACTGTGATTACTCAAAAATATGAAAGAATTAAAATCAATGGTGTCCTGCATTATTGATCTTTTAGGGCTGTAATTACTAAATACTGCATATTTCAGTTTTACTATAAAAAAAACTAAGTTGTTTTTGACAGAAAAGCCATAAAACATTTTTTTTAATTTGTATTACTTCATATCAACTTGAAGTTGATATAGAGATTTACTGGAAGCGTTAAATAATTTAAAAAAAATAATAATCTGACTTATTTTTAACATTTTAATGACTGAGACCCTTTATGGTCCCCGGGACCCCTAAAGGTAAAATAAATAAAAAATGCATATATTTTGTTATGGTTTGAAAATGAAAAATATCAAAATGGCCCCCACATGCTTTAATTTTTCCGTGTGCGGCCCTCTGTGGAAAAAGTTTGGACACCCCTGAGTTAAATGGTGTGGCAGACACATTTAAATGATGCGACAGGCCAGTTTAAATGATGTGGGGTGCGACTTAAAATGACAAGGCGGGTAACATTAAATAAAGTGGCGGGCCATTTTAAATGACGTAGCGAGCCAACTTGAATGATGTGGCAGGCCATTTTAAATGATGTGGCGAGCCAAATTAAGTTAGGCAGCAAGCGATTTCAAATTATATGGTGGACCTTTTTAGATGACATCGCAGGCCAAATTAAATAGTGCGGCAGGCCAAATTAAGTTAAGTAGCGAGACATTTTAAAGGACATGGTGGGTCACATTAAATAAAGTGGCGGGCCTTATTGAATGACGTAGCGGTCAAGTTAAGTTAAGTAGCGGGTGATTTTAAAGGATAAGGTGGGCCGTATTAGATGATGTTGCGGCTAAATTAAATGGTGTGGCAGGCCACTTTAAATGATGTGGCAGGCCACTTTAAATGATGTGGCATGTCAAATTATATAAAGTAGCAGTCCAAATTAAGTTAAGTAGCAGGCCATTTTAAATGATGTGGCGAGACACTAAAAATTATGTGGCGAGTCACAATAAAAAAGTAGCGGGCCAAACTAAGTAGTGGGCCAATTTAAAGGAATTGGCAGGGCAATTTAAATGAAGTGGCTGGCGGTGCCACTTTAAATGATGTAGCAAGTCACATTAAATAAAGAAGCGGTCCAAGTTAAGTTAAGTAGCGGGCCATTTTAAAGGATATGGCAGGCCACATAAAAGGACGTAGCGGGCCAAACTAAATGGTGTGGCAGGCAACTTCAAATGATGTGGCAAGCCTTTTTGAATGATGTGGCTGGCCACTTAAAATGATGTGGCGAGTCACATTAAATAACTGAGCGGGTCAAATTAAGTTAAGTGGCAGGCCATTTTAAAGGACGTGGCAGGCCAATTTAAATGACGTGGCGGGCTAATTTAAATGATGAGGCAGGCCACATTAAATGATGTGACGGGCTAATTTAAATGATGAGACAGGCAACTTTAAATTATGTGGTGGGCCATTTTAAATGTCGTCGCAGGTCACAATAAATGATGTGGCGGGCTACTAAAAATGATGTAGCAAGTCATGTCAAATAAAGTAGCAGGCCAAATTAAGTTAAGAAGCAGCCCAGTTTAAAGGATGTGGCAGGCCACTTAAAATGACGTAGCGAGCCAAACTAAATGGTGTGGCGGGCACCTTTAAATGATGGGGCTGGCCACTTAAAATGAAGCGGCGAGTCACATTAAATAATGTAGCGGGCCAAATTAAGTTAAGTAGTGTGGCAGGCCACTTTAAATTATGTGGTGAGTCACATTAAATAAAGTAGCAGGTTAAATTAAGGTAAGAAGCGGGCCGTTTTAATTGATGTGGCAGGCCACATTAAATTATGTGGCTGGCTAATTTAAATGGTGTGGCAGGTAATTTTAAATGATGTGGCGGGCCATTTTAGATGGCGTCGGGGGTCCCAATTAATGAAGTAGCGGTCAATTTAAATGATGTGGCAGGCCATTTTAAGGGATATGGCAGGTCGCATTAAATGATGTGACGATCAACTCTAAATGATGTGGCAGGCCATATAAAATGATGTGGCCAGTCAAATTAAATAAAGTAGCGGGCCACTTTAAATGATGTGGCAGGCTACTTAAAATGATGTAGCGAGTCACATTAAATACAGTAGCGGGCCAAATTAAGGTAAGGAGGGGGCCATTTTAAATGATGTGGCAGACAACTTTAAATTATGTGGTGGGCCATTTTCATTTTTTGTCACAGGTCACGATAAATGATGTGGCAGGCCACTTAAAATGATGTAGCAAGTCACATTAAATAAAGTAGGGGGCCAAATTGAGTTAAATAGCAGGCCAAATTAAAGGATGTGGCAGGCCAATTAAAATGACGTAGCGGGCCAAACTAAATGGTGTGGCAGGCACCTTTAAAGGAAGTGGATGGTCACTTAAAATGCAGTGGCGAGTCATATTAAATAATGTAGCGGGCCAATTTAAATTATGTGGTGAGTCACATTAAATAAAGTAGCAGGCCAAATTAAGGTAAGGTGCGGGCCGTTTTAATTGATATGGCAGGCCAATTGAAATTATGTGGCTGGCTAATTTAAATGGCGTGGCAGGTAACTTTAAATGATGTGGCGGGCCATATTAAATGGCATCAGGGGTCCCAATTAATGAAGTAGCGATCCCTTTAAATGATGTGGCGGGCCACATTAATTATGTGGTGGGCCATTTTAAAGGATATGGCGGGTCATATTAAATGATGTGGCGATCAACTCTAAACGGTGTGCCTGGCAGGCCACTTAAAATGACGTGGCGAGTCAAATTAAATAACGTAGCGGGCCACTTTAAATGATGTGGCAGGCTACTTGAAATGATGTAGCGGGTCACATTAAATACAGTAGTGGGCCAAATTAAGGTAAGGATGGGGCCATTTTAAATGATGTGGCAGGCCACATTAAATTATGTGGCTGGCTAATTTAAATGGTGTGGCAGGTAATTTTAAATGATGTGGCGGGCCATTTTAAATGGCGTCAGGGGTCCCAATAAATGAAGTAGCGGTCACTTTAAATGATGTGGCGGGCCACAATAATTATGTGGTGGGCCATTTTAAAGGATATGGCGGGTCGTGTTAAATTATGTGGATCAACTCTAAATGGTGTGGCGGGCCACATTAATTATGTGGTGGGCCATTTTAAAGGATATGGAGGGTCGCATTAAATGATGTGGATCAACTCTAAATGGTGTGGCAGGCCACTTAAAATGACGTGACGAGTCAAATTAAATAAAGTAGCGGGCCACTTTAAATGATGTGGCAGGCAACTTTAAATGATGTGGTGGGCCATTTTAAATGTCGTCACAGGTCACAATAAATGATGTGGCAGGCCACTTAAAATGATGTAGCAAGTCACATTAAATAAAGTAGGGGGCCAAATTGAGTTAAGTAGCAGGCCAATTTAAAGGATGTGGCAGGCCAATTAAAATGACGTAGCGAGCCAAACTAAATGGTGTGGCAGGCACCTTTAAATGAAGTGGCTGGTCACTTAAAATGCAGTGGCGAGTCATATTAAATAATGTAGCGGGCCAAATTAAGTTAAGTAGTGGGCCACCTTAAATGATGTGGCGGGCCACTTTAAATTATGTGGTGAGTCACATTAAATAAAGTAGCGGGCCAAATTAAGGTAAGGAGCGGGCCATTTTAATTGATGTGGCAGGACACTTTAAATTATGTGGCTGGCCAATTTAATTATGTGATGGGCCATTTAATTATGTGGTGGGTCATTTTAAAGGATATGGCGGGTCACGTTAGTTGATGTGGAGATCAACTCTAAATGGTGTGGCAGGCCACTTAAAATGACGTGGCGAGTCAAATTAAATAAAGTAGCGGGCCAATTTAAATTACGTGGCAGGCTACTTAAAATTATGTGGCGAGTCACATTAAATAAAGTAGCGGGCTAAATTAAAGTAAGGAGGGGGCCATTTTAATTGACGTGGCAGGCCACCTTAAATTATGTGGCTGGCTAATTTAAATGGTGTGGCAGGTAATTTTAAATGTTGTGGCGGGCCATTTTAAATGGCGTCGGGGTCACAATAAATGAAGTAGCGGTCACTTTAAATGAGAAGGCGGGCCACATTAATTATGTGGTGGGCCATTTTAAAGGATATGGTGGGTGGTGTTAAATGGTGTGGCAATCAACTCTAAATGGTGTGGCAGGCCACTTAAAATTAAGTGGCGAGTCAAATTAAATACAGTAGCGTGCCAAATTAAGGTAAGGAGGGGGCCATTTTAAATTATGTGGCAGGCCACTTTAAATTATGTGGCTGGCTAATTTAAATGGTGTGGCAGGTAATTTTAAATGATGTGGCGGGCCAGTTTAAATGGCGTCGGGGTCACAATAAATGAAGTAGCGGTCACTTTAAATGAGAAGGCGGGCCACAATAATTATGTGGTGGGCCATTTTAAAGGACATGGCAGGTCGCACTAAATGATGTGGCGATCAACTCTAAATGGTGTGGCAGGCCACTTAAAATGATGTGGCGAGTCAAATTAAATAAAGTAGCGGGCCACTTTAAATGATGTGGCGAGTCACATCAAATACAGTAGCGGGCCAAATTAAGGTAAGGAGGGAGCCATTTTTATGACGTGCCAGGCCAATTTAAATTATGTGGCTGGCTAATTTAAATGGGGCGGCAGGTAATTTTAAATGACGTGGCGGGCCAGTTTAAATGGCGTCGGGGTCACAATAAATGAAGTAGCGGTCACTTTAAATGAGGTGGCGGGCCACAATAATTATGTGGTGGGCCATTTTAAAGGATATGGCAGGTCGCATTAAATGATGTGGCGATCAACTCTAAATGGTGTGGCAGGCCACTTAAAATGATGTGGCGAGTCAAATTAAATAAAGTAGCGGGCCACTTTAAATGATGTGGCGAGTCACATCAAATACAGTAGCGGGCCAAATTAAGGTAAGGAGGGGGCCATTTTCATGACGTGCCAGGCCAATTTAAATTATGTGGCTGGCTAATTTAAATGGGGCGGCAGGTAATTTTAAATGATGTGGCGGGCCATTTTAAATGGCGTCGGGGTCACAATAAATGAAGTAGCGGTCACTTTAAATGAGAAGGCGGGCCACATTAATTATGTGGTGGGCCATTTTAAAGGATATGGCAGATCGCATTAAATGATGTGGCGATCAACTCTAAATGGTGTGGCAGGCCACTTAAAATGATGTGGCGAGTCAAATTAAATAAAGTAGCGGGCCACTTTAAATGATGTGGCGAGTCACATCAAATACAGTAGCGGGCCAAATTAAGGTAAGGAGGGGGCCATTTTCATGACGTGCCAGGCCAATTTAAATTATGTGGCTGGCTAATTTAAATGGGGCGGCAGGTAATTTTAAATGACGTGGCGGGCCATTTTAAATGGCGTCAAGGGTCACAATAAATAATGTGGCGGTCACTTTAAATGAGGTGGCGGGCCACGTTAAAATGAATTAATGCAGACTGTTGACAATAACGCAGACGGACATTTTGAGTCAACAAAACGAAGACCGTGTGAGAAAGAAATAGCCAGCAGACGTTTACTGCCTGCACCAGCTGTCCATCACTCAACTGTGAAGTGGTGAAGCAAACATTCGTTATCTGGTGCTAGTGTCACCTGAGCACGCCGTCCTTGACGTGGTGGTTCGGGGGCAGGGCGCCGCCCTCCTTCAGCCACTCAACTTTGGTCTCCACTCCTCCGGCTGCAGAACACGTGAACTCCACCGCGCTGCCCTGAGCCTTCACCTCCACTTGTGGCCACACCCGCACCGCCAGTGGCGCTGTAAGAGGAGCACCAGTGAGCGGTGTGGCGTTCAGGGACAGCACTGTTTCTTTAAGTAGGATTCGAACACCAAATCCAGTATCGAGGTACTCCTTGGACTTACATCTGACCGCAACTCTAGCCACCACTTCACTGTGGCCCACCTGGTTGCTGGCCACACACTTGTAGTTGCCGGCGTCTTCGGGGGTCGCCAGATTGATCTGGAGGTCGCCGTCACTGACATGAGCCCTGGAAGGCAGCGCTCCGTCCACCTTGGTCCAGGTGTAGCTCAAAGGAGGAGTGCCGTGCGCCAGGCACTGCAACCTGATCACCTCCCCCACACGCACTGCCACGTCGTCGGGCACAGAGGTGGCGTATGGAGGGGCTGGGGAGAAGGTTTACCATCAAAGTATGTTAAAATACTCAGTCTACATTAGCACCATATTTATAGTTACTGGAAAGACACAACTATTATCATCCAATATTTTGCATACTTAAAGAGGCATAATTAACACACCTTTCTTACCCGTTGGTACACGTTTTAGTTTGAATTTAAACCCTTGAGGCGCTGGGGAGAAGGTTTACCATCAAAGTACGTTAAAATACTCAGTCTACATTAGCACCATATTTATAGTTACTGGGAAGACACAACTATTATCATCCAATATTTTGCATACTTAAAGGGGCATAATTAACACACCTTTCTTACCCGTTGGTACACGTTTTAGTTTGAATTTAAACCATGGAGGGGCTAGGGAGAAGGTTTACCATCAAAGTACATTAAAATACTCAGTCTACAAAAGCACCATATTTATAGTTACTGGGAAGACACAACTATTATCATCCAATATTTTGCATACTTAAAGGGGCATAATTAACACACCTTTCTTACCTGTTGGTACATGTTTTAGTTTCAATTTAAACCCTTGAGGCGCTGGGGAGAAGGTTTACCATCAAAGTACGTTGAAATACTCAGTCTACATTAGCACCATATTTTACAGTTACTGGGAAGACACAACTATTATCATCCAATATTTTGCATACTAAAGGGGGCATAATTAACACACCTTTCTTACCCGTTGGTACACGTTTTAGTTTGAATTTAAACCATGGAGGCGCTGAGGAGAAGGTTTACCATCAAAGTACGTTAAAATACTCAGTCTACATTAGCACCATATTTATAGTTACTGGGAAGACACAACTATTATCATCCAATATTTGCATACTTAAAGGGGCATAATTAACACACCTTTCTTACCTGTTGGTACACGTTTTAGTTTGCATTTAAACCATGGAGGGGCTGGGGAGAAGGTCTACCATCAAAGTACGTTAAAATACTCAGTCTCCAATACCACCATATTTTATAGTTACTGGGAAGATACAACTATTATCCTCCAATATTTGCATACTTAAAGGGGCATAATTAACACACCTTTCTTACCCGTTGGTACACATTTTAGTTTGAATTTAAACCCTTGAGGCGCTGAGGAGAAGGTTTACCATCAAAGTACGTTAAAATACTCAGTCTACAAAAGCACCATATTTTATAGATACTGGAAAGACACAACTATAATCATCCAATATTGGCATACTTAAAGAGGCATAATTAACACACCTTTCTTACCCGTTGGTACACGTTTTAGTTTCAATTTAAACCATGGAGGGGCTGGGGAGAAGGTTTACCATCAAAGTACGTTAAAATACTCAGTCTACAAAAGCACCATAATTTATAGTTACTGGGAAGACACAACTATTATCATCCAATATTTGCATACTTAAAGAGGCATAATTAACACACCTTTCTTACCCGTTGGTACACGTTTTAGTTTGAATTTAAACCATGGAGGGGCTGGGGAGAAGGTTTACCATCAAAGTACATTAAAATACTCAGTCTACATTAGCACCATAATTTATAGTTACTGGGAAGACACAACTATTATCATCCAATATTTTGCATACTTAAAGAGGCATAATTAACACACCTTTCTTACCCGTTGGTACACGTTTTAGTTTCAATTTAAACCATGGAGGGGCTGGGGAGAAGGTTTACCATCAAAGTACGTTAAAATACTCAGTCTACATTAGCACCATATTTTATGGTTACTGGTAAGACACAACTATTATCATCCAATATTTTGCATACTTAAAGGGGCATAATTAACACACCTTTCTTACCTGTTGGTACACGTTTTAGTTAGAATTTAAACCCTTCAGGCGCTGGGGAGAAGGTTTACCATCAAAGTACGTTAAAATACTCAGTCTACATTAGCACCATAATTTATAGTTACTGGGAAGACACAACTATTATCATCCAATATTTGCATACTTAAAGGGGCATAATTAACACACCTTTCTTACCCGTTGGTACACGTTTTAGTTAGAATTTAAACCCTTGAGGCGCTGGGGAGAAGGTTTACCATCAAAGTACATTAAAATACTCAGTCTACATTAGCACCATATTTATAGTTACTGGGAAGACACAACTATTATCATCCAATATTTTGCATACTTAAAGAGGCATAATTAACACACCTTTCTTACCCGTTGGTACACGTTTTAGTTTGAATTTAAACCATGGAGGGGCTGGGGAGAAGATCTACCATCAAAGTATGTTAAAATACTCAGTCTACATTAGCACCATATTTATAGTTACTGGAAAGACACAACTATTATCATCCAATATTTTGCATACTTAAAGGGGCATAATTAACACACCTTTCTTACCCGTTGGTACACGTTTTAGTTTGAATTTAAACCATGGAGGCGCTGGTGAGAAGGTTTACCATCAAAGTATGTTAAAATACTCAGTCTACATTAGCACCATATTTTATAGTTACTGGGAAGACAACTATTCTCATCCAGTATTTGCATACTTAAAGGGGCATAATTACACACCTTTCTTACCCGTTGGTACACGTTTTAGTTTGAATTTAAACCATTGAGGGGCTGGGGAGAAGGTTTACCATCAAAGTACGTTAAAATACTACAATAGCACCCTATTTTATGGTTACTGGGAAGACACAACTATTATCATCCAATATTTTGCATACTTAAAGAGGCATAATTAACACACCTTTCTTACCCGTTGGTACACGTTTTAGTTTGAATTTAAACCATGGAGGGGCTGGAGAGAAGGTTTACCATCAAAGTACGTTAAAATACTCAGTCTACAAAAGCACCATATTTTATAGTTACTGGAAAGACAACTATTACCATCCAATATTTTGCATACTTAAAGGGGCATAATTAACACACCTTTCTTACCCGTTGGTACACGTTTTAGTTATAATTTAAATCCTTGAGGCGCTGGGGAGAAGGTTTACCATCAAAGTACGTTAAAATACTCAGTCTACATTAGCACCATATTTTATAGTTACTGGGAAGACACAACTATTATCATCCAATATTTGCATACTTAAAGGGGCATAATTAACACACCTTTCTTACCCGTTGGTACACGTTTTAGTTTGAATTTAAACCATGGAGGGGCTGGGGAGAAGGTTTACCATCAAAGTACGTTAAAATACTCAGTCTACAAAAGCACCATATTTTATAGTTACTGGAAAGACACACCTATTATAACCCAATATTTTGCATACTCAAAGGGGCATAATTAACACACCTTTCTTACCCGTTGGTACATGTTTTAGTTTGAATTTAAACCATGGAGGCGCTGGTGAGAAGGTTTACCATCAAAGTATGTTAAAATACTCAGTCTACAAAAGCACCATATTTTATAGTTACTGGAAAGACACAGCTATTATCATCCAATATTTTGCATACTTAAAGGGGCATAATTAACACACCTTTCTTACCCCTTGGTACACGTTTTAGTTTGAATTTAAACCATGGAGGCGCTGGTGAGAAGGTTTACCATCAAAGTATGTTAAAATACTCAGTCTACATTAGCACCATATTTTATAGTTACTGGGAAGACAACTATTTTCATCCAGTATTTGCATACTTAAAGGGGCATAATTACACACCTTTCTTACCCGTTGGTACACGTTTTAGTTTGAATTTAAACCATTGAGGGGCTGGGGAGAAGGTTTACCATCAAAGTACGTTAAAATACTACAATAGCACCCTATTTTATGGTTACTGGGAAGACACAACTATTATCATCCAATATTTTGCATACTTAAAGGGGCATAATTAACACACCTTTCTTACCCGTTGGTACACGTTTTAGTTTGAATTTAAACCATGGAGGCGCTGGTGAGAAGGTTTACCATCAAAGTATGTTAAAATACTCAGTCTACATTAGCACCATATTTTATAGTTACTGGGAAGACAACTATTCTCATCCAGTATTTGCATACTTAAAGGGGCATAATTACACACCTTTCTTACCCGTTGGTACACGTTTTAGTTTGAATTTAAACCATTGAGGGGCTGGGGAGAAGGTTTACCATCAAAGTACGTTAAAATACTACAATAGCACCCTATTTTATGGTTACTGGGAAGACACAACTATTATCATCCAATATTTTGCATACTTAAAGAGGCATAATTAACACACCTTTCTTACCCGTTGGTACACGTTTTAGTTTGAATTTAAACCATGGAGGGGCTGGAGAGAAGGTTTACCATCAAAGTACGTTAAAATACTCAGTCTACAAAAGCACCATATTTTATAGTTACTGGAAAGACAACTATTACCATCCAATATTTTGCATACTTAAAGGGGCATAATTAACACACCTTTCTTACCCGTTGGTACACGTTTTAGTTATAATTTAAATCCTTGAGGCGCTGGGGAGAAGGTTTACCATCAAAGTACGTTAAAATACTCAGTCTACATTAGCACCATAATTTATAGTTACTGGGAAGACACAACTATTATCATCCAATATTTTGCATACTAAAGGGGGCATAATTAACACACCTTTCTTACCCGTTGGTACACATTTTAGTTTGAATTTAAACCATGGAGGCGCTGAGGAGAAGGTTTACCATCAAAGTACGTTAAAATACTCAGTCTACATTAGCACCATATTTTATAGTTACTGGGAAGACACAACTATTATCATCCAATATTTTGCATACTAAAGGGGGCATAATTAACACACCTTTCTTACCCGTTGGTACACATTTTATTTTGAATTTAAACCATGGAGGCGCTGAGGAGAAGGTTTACCATCAAAGTACGTTAAAATACTCAGTCTACATTAGCACCATATTTATAGTTACTGGGAAGACACAACTATTATCATCCAATATTTGCATACTTAAAGGGGCATAATTAACACACCTTTCTTACCTGTTGGTACACGTTTTAGTTTGCATTTAAACCATGGAGGGGCTGGGAGAAGGACTACCATCAAAGTACGTTAAAATACTCAGTCTCCAATACCACCATATTTTATAGTTACTGGGAAGATACAACTATTATCATCCAATATTTGCATATTTAAAGGGGCATAATCAACACACCTTTCTTACCCGTTGGTACACGTTTTAGTTTGAATTTAAACCAAAGTATGTTAAAATAGTCAGTCCACAATAGCACCATATTGTATAGTTCAGGGGTCGGCAACCCAAAATGTTGAAAGAGCCATATTGGACCAAAAATACAAAAACAAATCTGTCTGGAGCCGCAAAAAATTAAAAGCCATATTACAGATAGTGCGTCATGAGACATAAATTGAATTAAGATGCCTTAAAGGAAACTAAATTACCTCAAATATACCTACAAAAGAGGCATAATGATGCAATATGTACATATATAGCTCGCCTAAATAGCATGTTAGCATCGATTAGCTTGCAGTCATGCAGTGACCAAATATGTCTGATTAGCACTCCACACAAGTCATCAACAAAACTCACCTTTGTGCATTCATGCACAACGTTAAAAGTTTGGTGGACAAAATGAGACAGAAAAAGAAGTGGCGTAAAACACGTCCTAGAAAATCGGAGAAAGTTCTACATGTAAACAAACTACGGTGAGTTCAAAGACTGCCAAAATTAGTAGGACAAAACGGCATTTGCCAAATACTTGAATCAGTGAAGCATGTTTAATATAAACAATGTGCTTTATAACAATTAGGGAGATTTGTGTCATGTTTGTCCTCTTACAGAAACCATATTAAAAAAATATATATTTTTTTTTCCCCTCATCTTTTTCCATTTTTCATACATTTCTGAAAAAGCTCCAGAGAGCCACTAGGGCGGCGCTAAAGAGCCGCATGCGGCTCTAGAGCCGCGGGTTGCCAACCTCTGGTATAGTTACTGGGAAGACAACACTATTATCATCTAACATTTGCATACTTAAAGGGGCATAATGAGCACACCTTTCTTGCCCGTTGGTACACGCTTTAGTTTGAATTCAAACCATTTTGGTCTTCTTCCAAACAACTTTTCACAAATATTTTCAGACATTGCAGAAGTTTTCCGGGAGACTTCTGCAAGAGTTTTTCTTTTTCCTAGCGGACATTGTCCAAACATAAATGTGTGGCTGGGTCATGTATACGTTAGTCGACCTCCCTCAAGAGCAGCGCTGGCTATCGGGTTTGAAGCTCAGGATTATAGCTCGGTATCTAGCAAGCTCGTCTCTCATGCCGGCGAGGTTCGAATCCGGGTCACGGCACCACTTTAACCCGCGTGGTTGCATGCAAAGAACATTCCCATCACAAATAAAACCACTTACTTTCCACATTGAGCGTAACGGTGACTTCCGTCGTGCCCGCGTCGTTGGTGGCAGTGCAAATATATTCCCCAGAGTCCTGGCGACCCACGTTGGGCAGCACCAGTTGGCCGCCCACCACCTTATGTCGCCAAGGCAGAGGTGACCGCAACTTGGACCACGTGACGGTTGGAGAGGGGAAACCTTGAACAGTCAAAGTGGAAACACATTTTACTGCTAGTGAGGTTTAATTGTGACAATGTTAGAGGAATATTTTCCACCTTTAACGCTTTTAAAACCGGCGCCGGTACCAAAATGTATTTCGATACTTTCCGATACTTTTCTAAATAAAGGGGACCACAAAAAAATGTCATTATTGGCTTTATTTTAACAAAAAATCTTACGGTACATTAAACATATGTTTCTTATTGTAATTATGTCCTTAAATAAAATAGTGAACATACTAAACAACTTGTCTTTTAGTAGTAAGTAAACAAACAAAGGCTCCTAATTAGTCTGCTGACGTATGCAGTAACATATTGTGTCATTTACCGTTCTTTTATTTTGTCAAACTTATGAGGGACAAACTGTAAAAAATTTGATTATTTATCCACTTGATAATTTACTGTTAATATCTGTTTATTTTCCCTTTCAACATGTTCTATCTCCACTTCTGTTAAAATGTAATAATCACTTATTCTTCTGTTGTTTGGATACTTTACATTAGTTTCGGCTGATACCACACATATAGGTATGGATCCGATACCAAGTAGTTACAGGATCATACATTGGTCATATTGAAAGTCCTCATGTGTCCAGGTACGTATTTCCTGAGTTTATAAACATAAAAAATATTGTGTGACAATGAAAAATATTGATGTAGTCATAGTAGTATCGACTAGATACGCTCTTGTACTTGGTATCATTACAGTGGATGTCAGGTGTAGATCCACCCATGGCATTTGTTTACATTCAGGCACACTAGCTTTTGTTAGCCGTGACACCGGTGAGCTTTTGTATCCTCCTACGGTCTGTAGTGAAGCATGTTTTAGCTATTCCTCGTCCTCCTAAGAAACTTACTGTATTTGTCGCCAAGGAGACGAGGATTAGTCATTTAGAAGAAGCTAAAACACTGCCGACTTCCTGAGGGCGTTTCAGTGTTATAGCTTCACCTTTATTTTTATTTTTTAAGCCAAAATGCGTCCGTTCTCCCTTTTCTGTCTACACACTGCGTCTGCTTGTAAGTACACCGTGTGTGTGCGCTGCCGAAAACGCTCCTCTGCTCGTAAAACCAGCAATGTCATGACGTGACGAGGCGCCGTCATGCCCGTAAAAAACAAAAAAAACTAAACAAAACGGTACTATTCAAACAGAGTATAGTACCGTTTTTGATTCATTAGTACCGCCATACTATACTAGTACCGGTATACCGTACAACCATAGCACACATATAATAATATTAATGTTGTAATGAGATACCAGCCTCGTAAAGAAGGTGAATCTTGCAAGTTAACTTTCAGTTTCGATTCCTGTCAAATTGTGTGGTTAATTACATTAAAACAACAAGGGCAACATCATAAAAAAAACGATAACAGAAGTTAAAAGTCCATTAACCAAAGGCTTTTAGGAAAAGTGTAGTCTTCAAATGGTTCTTAAAATAGTCTGGTGGACTGGTACAAGTCATTCCAGAGTCTGGGGGCTACAGCCTGGAAACGCCAGGTCTCCTCTGGTTTTAAAATTAGTTGTAGGGTTCTTTAGGAGACCCTGGCCTGAAGACCGAAGACTGCGCCCTGAAGTGATAAAATTAGTTGTAGGGTTCTTTAGGAGACCCTGGCCTGAAGACCGAAGACTGCGCCCTGAAGTGTAGGGGCACAACAATTACCTTGCCACGCACGGAAAGTTAGGACTAAAGTCTTAAACTCAATGTGGAACTTGACTGAAAGCCAATGAAGGCTGGATAGAATGGGTGTAATGTGGGGTGTTGTTGGTCCAAAGTCTGTACAGTCTGAATGAAGTCTCTAAAGAGTGGACTTGTTGAAACAAAATTACAAAAGTCATGAAAGCCTGAATGATAATTTCGAGATTCGATTTTGACATCAAAATTCTCATTTTAGAGATATTTCCTAGGCGATAAAAACAGTTTTTGGTCAGTTGACCACAGCGACCCTCAAAAGACCTTGACTGATCGGGTTTTAAAATGTGTTTTTGGGATCTTTATGAGACCCTGGCCTGAAGACTGCGCCCTGAATTGTAGGGGCACAACAAATCAGTGGTTTACAGAGGGGCTCTACCTTGCAACGCACGGATGGTCAGGACTAAAGTCTTAAAGTCAATGTGGAACTTGACTGGAAGCCAATGAAGACTGGATAGAATGGGGGTAATGTGGTTCTGTTGTCGGTCCAACGTCTGTACAGTCTGAAGTCTCTAAAGAGTGGACTTGTTGAAACAAAATTACAAAAGTCATGAACGCCTGAATGATAATTTCGAGATTCGATTTTGACATCAAAATTCTCATTTTAGAGATATTTCCTAGGCGATAAAAACAGTTTTTGGTCAGTTGACCACAGCGACCCTCAAAAGACCTTGACTGATCGGGTTTTAAAATGTGTTTTTGGGATCTTTATGAGACCCTGGCCTGAAGACTGCGCCCTGAATTGTAGGGTCACAACAAATCAGTGGTTTACTGAGGGGCTCTACCTTGCAACGCACGGAAGGTCAGGACTAAAGTCTTAAAGTCAATGTGGAACTTGACTGGAAGCCAATGAAGACTGGATAGAACGGGGGTAATGTGGTTCTGATGTCGGTCCAAAGTCTGTACAGTCTGAAGTCTCTGAAGAGTGGACTTGTTGGAACAAAATTACATAAGTCATGAACGCCTGAATGGCCAAGGTCAGGACTAAAGTCTTAAAGTCAATGTGGCACTTGACTGGAAGCCAATGAAGACTGGATAGAACGGGGGTAATGTGGTTCTGTTGTCGATCCAACGTCTGTACAGTCTGAAGTCTCTGAAGACTGGACTTGTTGGAACAAAATTACAAAAGTCATGAACGCCTGAATGATCATTTCGAGATTCGATTCTGACAACAAAATTCTCACTTTAGATATATTTCCTACGTGATAAAAACAGTTTTTGGTCAGTTGACCACAGCGAACCTCAAAATACCTTGACTGACCAAACACAAGCCCAAGGTTCCTGAGGCAGAGACGGATGCACCCAGAACACAGAGGGAGTTCTTGATCAGACCTTTTTATCAGGACCAATGATCAGAGCTTCGGTTCTGTTAGAATTTATCTGAAGGAAATTCGAAGACAAGCAGTTTTGGAAGCGGGGTACACTTTCCAAGAACTCAGATAAAACGTGAAACTGAGTCATCGAAGGAGCAAAACAACGGTGCTATTCTTCTATTGTTTGTACCGACCGCGATTTTGTGGAATAAATTGTTAAACTTTGGTTCTAGTCACTTAAGGCATCTGTAGAACAAAAGGATCTGGGAGGACTCGGCCCTCCTTCAAGGGTTTCCTGATAACGTGTTGGCATACCGTGGGCGTCACAGCGTAGGGTCGCCGTGTGTCCTTCCACCACAACCATCAGCGGCTCAGGAACAAAAGCTCTCGGCGCGGTGGGCACTTGGGAGCCTCCCTCCACAATGACCTCCACCCTGGTCTCCGTGCCACCTTCGTTGTTGCGTGCCGTGCACACGTACGTGCCGCTGTCTTCTACCCGGGCCGCCAGTATCTGAGCCACAGGAAAGGTCATCATCATCTTGTGGTCACGACAAGGTCCGGGTGAAGAGTCGCCGTAAGAACCTGCATGACTGCGTTGGACTCCATGGGAACGTGGCTGCTCAGCATCACCTTGCGGTTGCTGTCCAACCTGTGCCAGGAGACCGAAGGCCGAGGCTCCCCTGAAGCCTTGCACTCCAGGTTGATGGGTTCACCTGCTCTGATGCGCAGCGGTCCAACGGGGGTGACGATGGCCACGGGAGATTCTGCGTGCACACAAACAGAGTGTATCTGAGTGACCACTAGGGGGAACCCTAAATAAAGTGCAGACTGTTGAAATGCCACACCAGGATGAGCTTTAAAGAACCGTGTACAAACTGCAAGTGTCCCAGGGTTTGATTCGGAGCAGTCTGAAATCTACCCAAACATTGAACCGTGTGTTTTGGTAAGGTCTTCCGAGACCGTGGCCTCTGTCTGTTTCTGTGAATTGGCACTATGCAAATAAAATTCAACCAAACTGCTATCTGTCAGGATCTGAGTGTGCCTGGACCACAGGAAGCAGAGACAATGGCGACAAATGGACTTTGTTTTACTTTGGTTCAGTATTTTGTTTGATTTCCTGTCCTGCGCTCTTATTTTGTTTTCCTTTTTTTGGTTTCCTTTTTTCAGTCTGGGTACTGGCTTCCTCACTTGTCCCTGGTTGCCAATCAGGACACACCTTTTCCTGGTTGCTAATCAGTAGGCTTTATATGCCAGCGCTGTCCTCCTGTGTCTAACTCTGCTTTGCTTCCTTGTTTTGTGGCTTCTCTAATCAGCATTTTTTTGTTCTCCGTGCACTCCTTAGCTGCACTATTTTTTATTGTAGTTTTGCTTAGCACTAGAAGTCCCAGCATTTTTCTGTCTACCTAGAAGACCCAGAGAGGGGTCATTTGGCCCGACGCTTTTCCCGAATACACTAATCACTCATTTTGTTATGGTAATGAGGCTGTTAGGGGCAGTTTGTCTAGGTAGACAGAAAAATTATACATGTGGGAAATGCCGAAAGGAGCAATGGCAGTGCCAGGATTGTGAGTGACTGCTCAAATGTATGTCAGTCACGTTTACATGGACATGGTTTTTCATTCTTTGTAAATATGCTTTTTTCTTTGTAAATTTTTTTTTTAAACTATTTTTGGCACACAAAAATAACAATTGCTTCTGCAACAACCCTCCACACCAAAACTGGGAAAACAGTTGCTTTTTCATTCTTTGTAAATATGTTTTGTTTTGTATTTTTTTTAACAATAAATGTCAGAGTGTTGATCCCTTCATTCTGTTGATCCTTGCAAAAACACACACAACCTACCTCAGAACTAAAGCTTGAGCTGTAAGGTCCCCTCCCCCACACAGGCTCAAGTGGCCCCCTGCCGTGTGCCACTAACAGCCACATTTTCATAACAAAAGGAGTGTCCACAGGGGAGACTAGGGGTCAAATGACCCTCTTGTGTGTTTTCTAGGTAAAAATGTCAATTGACCCTTCTCTGGGACTTCGCGTGTTAGTAAAGTCTCTGTCTCTGCATCCTGGGGTCAACAACCCAGCAGGCACAAGACACTGAAACAGACATAAGTTTGAATTAATCTGATCCAAATCTCATAACTGTATCCTTGATAAAAACAAGTTACTTCTAAAAATATATATATAATAACGAGCAAATCTTTTGAACGACTCTTTGAAAGGAACGGTTCCTCAAGATCCGGGTCCCCTCAAAGAGCCATGAATCCCATCTTTAATGGCCAGCACCGTCTAACTGACAACACTGGCTTATGAACCCTCTTGATTGGCAATCTGGGCCAGGTGAGGAAACTAGCCGTCTAGTTAAAAGTAAAGTTGGCAGCAAACAAGAAAACAGGAAGTGTCACTAAAAAAAAATAAGAGCACATACAGGAAAAAAACTAAACTTTGGAAAATACAAAACACAAGTCCACATGTACAGCTGATCTGAAATAAAAAAAATTGAAACAAAAAAAACATTGCGCATCAACACATCATACCTTATGAAACAGCAGCATTGCTACAACAATGTTTTGAAAGCCAACAAAGAAGCTTAAGAAGCTACCCTAAAGCCAGTTGAAGTATTTGAAGTCTTAATTCCTGCATCCTGAGTACATGACAACAAAAATAATACATTTTATTCACAGATCGCCTTTCAAAAATTCAAAGACGCTTAAACCAAGGTGTCAAACTCAAGGCCTGGGGGCCATATCTGGGCCGCCACATCATTGTATGTATTCCGTGAAAGTATGGAATTAATATGTGTCTTTTCTTACTAAATCTATTTGATTTTCAAAATAAAATATAAAATACATGTACTGCATGCAATTTTATGGCTTTTAAAATTTTGCATCAAATTTGACATTATCATACATTTTGAAAAAAATGTTACGACAATAAAAATAAATATCAACTTAAATATTAACTTGACTCGTGATTTTTGAGCAATTTATCCATCAAACTGTGCACTGTAAAAATGACGGTAAAAAAAACCTGGTAGCTCAGTCCCCAGAAAGAAACAAAACAAAACTGTGGTATGGTAAAGTGGTATCGTTTTTCCATTTATAGTAAAAGACTGTAAACACAACAACCGTAGATTTTACAGTAAGAACAGTGGTACGGTTTTCTTTTTCCATTTATATGCTGGAAAAACCATCGTAAATTTTACAGTAACATTTTGGCAACTTAGCTGTCAGTTTTTTTTAGTGTTGAATCGGGAAAAAAAAAATTCAGTGTACATGACAATATGTACAAACCCCAAAACCAGTGAAGTTGGCACGTTGTGTAAATCGTGAATAAAAACAGAATATTTGATGATTTGCAAATTCTTTTCAACTTATATTCAATTGAATAGACTGCAAAGACAAGATATTTAACGTTCGCAAGGGAAAACTTTGTTATTTTTTGCAAATATTAGCTCATTTGGAATTTGATGCCTGCAACGTGGTTAAAAAGAAGCTGGCACAAGTGGCAAAAAAGACTGAGGAAGTTGAGGAATGCTCATCAAACACTTATTTGGAACATGGAACAGTTGAACAGGATAATTGGGAACAGGTGGGTGCCATGATTGGGAATAAAAGCAGCTTCCATGAAATGCTCAGTCATTTACAAACAAAATTTGTGAACAAATGCGTGAGCAAATTGTCCAACAGTTTAAGAACAACATTTCTCAATGAGCAATTGCAAGGACTTTAGGGATTTTACCATCCAAGGTCTGTAATATCATCAAAAGGTTCAGAATATCTGGAGAAATCACTGCACGTAACATTGAATGCCCGTGACCTTGGATCCCTCAGGCGGTACTGCATCAAAAAGCGACATCAGTGTGTAAAGGATATCACCACATGGGCTCAGGA
>NC_084737.1:18736274-18853774 GCF_033978785.1 Entelurus aequoreus
ATGCTAACAGTTAGCATGCGTCAAAGGACAAAATATTTGACCTTGAGGCGTACACTTGCAAAACTAGCAAGAAACAGGTTCCCAAACTACAAAAAGAAATGTGGGTGGAAATTGCGTGTGAATCTTGAACTGAAATGCTAACAGTTAGAACGCTAGTCAGCTAGCGTCAAGTAACAAAATATATAGTCTGCAAAATTAGCACCAAAAAAAAAGGCTACCATGCTAACTTCAGAATGCTAACATTTAGCATGCCTCAAAGGACAAAATATTTGACTCTGAGGCGTACACTTGCTAAATTACAAAGAAACAAGTCACCAAACTAGAAAAATAAATGTGGGTCGAAATTACGTGTAAATGTTGAAATGAAATGCTAACAGTTAGAACGCTAGTCAGCTAGCGTCAAGAAACAAAATAAATTATCTGCAAAATTAGCACCAAAAAAAAAAAACTACCATGCTAACTTCAGAATGCTAACAGTTAGCATGCCTCAAAGGACAAAATATTTGACCCCGAGGCGTACACTTGCAAAACTAGAAAGAAAGAAGTCCCCAAACTAGAAAAATAAATGTGGGTCGAAATTAAGTGTGAATGTTGAACTGAAATGGTAACAGTTAGAACGCTAGTCAGCTAGCGTCAAGAAACAAAATATATGATCTGCAAAATTAGCACCAAAAAAAAAAAAGGCTACCATGCTAACTTCAGAATGTTAACAATTAGCATGCGTCAAAGGACAAAATATTTTACCTTGAGGCGTACACTTGCAAAACTAGCAAGAAACAAGTCTTGAAACTACAAAAAGAAATGTGGGTGGAAATTGCGTGTGAATGTTGAACTGAAATGCTAACAGTTAGAACGCTAGTCAGCTAGCGTCAAGAAACAAAATATATGATCCGCAAAATTAGCACCAAAAAAAAAAGCTACCATGCTAACTTCAGAATGCTAACAGTTAGCATGCCTCAAAGGACAAAATATTTGACTCTGAGGCGTACACTTGCTAAATTACAAAGAAACAAGTCACCAAACTAGAAAAATAAATGTGGGTCGAAATTACGTGTGAATGTTGAACTGAAATGCTAACAGTTAGAACGCTAGTCAGCTAGCGTCAAGTAACAAAATATATTATCTGCAAAATTAGCACCAAAACAAAAAGACTACCATGCTAACTTCAGAATGCTAACAGTTAGCATGCCTCAAAGGACTAAATATTTGACTCTGAGGCGTACACTTGCTAAATTACAAAGAAACAAGTCACCAAACTAGAAAAATAAATGTGGGTCGAAATTACGTGTGAATGTTGAACTGAAATGCTAACAGTTAGAACGATAGTCAGCTAGCGTCAAGTACCAAAATATTAAACTGAAATGAAAAATATGCCTGCTATACGTTTTGTACAGCTGGTAGACGCAGTCAAGGTAAGACGGGGACCCTACGAGACCAAGGACAGCGGCTCATCGGCAGGAGACGACAGAAAGTGAGTTCTGCATGCAAGGACGTTAGGAAGCCTTTTGGACCCAGAAGGTAACGGGACTTTGCGACTAGCTATGGACATGTGGGCTGAAAGGACACGTGGATCATGCACTTAGTGTGAGGACAGGGTGAGTGAGGACAAAGGACGCGGTCTACAGGATTGACAGCGGACTGATGGACAGACCTGCATCTCCTCAACACGTCTGTGGAACACATCAACACTGTTGCTTTTAAACTGATGGAAACCATGAGAGGGGACGGCCTGAGCAAACGTCAGAACAAGGAGGGACGACGTGAGGGGAGGAGACAAACACAGAGGAGGAAAAAAAATAAGAGATAAATAGTCAAAATCAGTCACAGTTTCAAAACCTTTCGGCGCCGGAAGTGGCCGGAAGGTTTTGTCGTCGATTGTGAGTAAACGAGCATGCGAGCGTCTTCCGATAACACCACAATGTAACACCACAATGTAACATCACAATGTAACATGACAATGTAGCGTCACAATGTAACATCACAATGTACATCACAATGTAACATGACAATGTAACATGACAATGTAACATCACAATGTAACATGACAATGTAACATCACAATGTGACATGACAATGTAACATCACAATGTAACATCACAATGCAACGTCGCAATGTAACGTCACAATGTAACGTCACAATGTAACGCCACAGTGTAACGTCACAGTGTAACGTCACAGTGTAACGTCACAGTGTAACGTCACAGTGTAACGTCACAATATGACATCAGTATGTTACATGACAATGTAACATCACAATGTAACATGGCAATGCAACATGGCAATGTGACATGAAAATGTAACAGCCCTATGTAACATTACAATGTAACATTACAATGTAATGTAACATTACAATGTAATGTAACATGACAATGTAACATGACAATGTAACATGGCAATGTAGCATGGCAATGCAACATGACAATGTAACATCACAATGTAACATGGCAATGTAACATGGCAATGTGACATGAAAATGTAACATCAAAATGTAACAGCCCTATGTAACATTACAATGTAACATTACAATGTAATGTAACATTACAATGTAACATTACAATGTAATGTAACATGACAATGTAACATGACAATGTAACATGACAATGTAACATCATAATGTAACATAACAATGTAACACCACAATGTAACATGACAATGTAACATCACATTGTAACATGAGAATGCAACATCACAATGTAACATCACAATGTAACCTCACAATGTAACATAATGTAAAATGACCATGTAACATGACAACGTAACATCACATTGTGACGTCACAATGTAACATCACAATGTGACATCACAATGTAACATAACAATGTAAAATCACAATGTAACATCACAATGTAACATCACAATGTAACGTCACAATGTAACGTCACAATGTAACGTCACAATGTAACATCACAATGTAACGTCACAACATGACGTCACAACATGACGTCACAACGTAACATCACAATGTAACATCACAATATAACATCACAATGTAACATCACAATGTAACATCACGATATTCGTCCTCTGAAGGCGTCTCACCTGGGACGGGATTTGGCCTCCGTTCTTCAGCCAGGTGAGTTTGGCCGCGGGCGATCCCGTGGCGCGGCAATACAACCTCAAGGTGTCGCCCTCGTGAGCGTCAATGTTCTGCGGACTGACCTGGACTTGAGGCTGCGTGCCCACGCCGTTGGAGTTGGACTCTTCAAAACAAAGAAGATGATTACCAATCTTCTTTTCTCCAAATAATATTTAATATTTGGACTGCTTGAGCAGTTCCTGACTAGGAAGTGTGTTCATCTTCCTGGTTGTGGAGGATGATGCAGACAAACTGTGTTCTCACGGTTACAGCAGACAAACATCCACATTATTATCAGTCCAATATTTATCATGCAGTCCTATTGTACCAAGACCATATTTAGTTTTTTGGTGTTTTGCGACTGATCAGTTGTGACACAAGGTCAGAGCTTTATGGAGTTTGAGGTCCATACTTTTGACAAAGAGGGAGACCCGTGCCGTGTGCTCGCCGTGGGTATTTAGGGCTTTGCAGGCGTACTCGCCCTCGTCCGCCTGGTCCACTGCTGTGAAGCTCAACAGGTTGCCTCGTATCACTGCTCTTGGACTCATTCTGTTCCTGGGTC
The DNA here is from genome assembly GCF_033978785.1 of Entelurus aequoreus. Taxonomy (NCBI): domain Eukaryota; kingdom Metazoa; phylum Chordata; class Actinopteri; order Syngnathiformes; family Syngnathidae; genus Entelurus; species Entelurus aequoreus. The sequence goes on from NC_084737.1 coordinate 18,739,913, forward strand.
CTCCTGTAACATTACAATGTAACATCACAATATTATAATTAATATGTAACATTCAAAATGTAACATTACAATGTAGCATTACGATATAACATTGCAATGTAACATGACAATGTAACATGAACATGTGACATTACAATGTAACATAGCAATGTAACATAGCAATGTAACATAGCAATGTAACCTGACAATGTAACATGACAATGCAACATCAAAATGTAACATGCTAATTTAACATCACAATGTAACATGAGAATGTAAAATGACAATATAACATGACAATGTAAAATGACAATGTAACCTGGCAACGTAGCATTGTAATGTAACATGACTACCTAACATCACAATGTAACATGACTACCTAACATCACAATGTAACATGACAACGTAACATGACAAAGCAACTTCACAATGTAACATGACAATGTAACATGACGATGTAACAAGACAATTTAACATGACATTGTAACATGAAAATGTAACATCACAATGTGACATCACAATGTAAGATCACAATGTGACATCACAATGTAAGATCACAATGTGACATCACAATGTAACATGAAAATTTAACATCACAATGTAACATCGTAATGTAACATGACAATGTTACATCACAATGTAACATGCCAATGTAACAAGACAATTTAACACGACAATGTAACGTCACAATGTAACATCACAATGTAACGTCACAATGTAACGTCACAATGTAACGTCACAATGTAACGTCACAATGTAATGTCACAATGTAATGTCACAATGTAATGTCACAATGATACATCACAATGTAACATGCCAATGTAACGTCACAATGTGACATCACAATGTAACATGAAAATGTAACATCACAATGTAACATCGTAATGTAACATGACAATGTTACATCACAATGTAACATGCCAATGTAACATGACAATTTAACACGACAATGCAACACAACAATGTAACGTCACAATGTAACATCACAATGTAACATCACAATGTAGCGTCACAATTTAACGTCACAATGTAACGTCACAATGTAACGTCACAATGTAACGTCACAATGTTACATCACAATGTAACGTCACAATGTAACGTCACAATGTAACGTCACAATGTAACGTCACAATGTAACGTCACAATGTAACGTCACAATTAAATGTCACAATGTAACATGACAATGTAACATGACAATGTAATATGACAATGTAACATGACAATGTAACATGACAATGTAATATGACAATGTAACATGACAATGTAAGATGGCAATGTAACGTCACAATGTAACGTCGCAATGTAACGTCACAATGTAACGTCACAATGTAACGTCACAATGTAACGTCACAATGTAACGTCACAATGTAACGTCACAATGTAACGTCACAATGTAACATCGTAATGTTACATGACAATGTAACATGACAATGTAACATGACAATGTGACATGACAATGTAACATCACAATGTAACATCACAATGTAAAATCACAAAGTAACATGACAATGCAACATAACAATGTAACATTACAATGTAACATGACAATGCAACATCACAATGCAACATCACAATGTAACATCACAATGTAGCATCAAAATTGATATAATGATAATGTAACATGACAGTTTAACATGACAATGTAACATGACAATGTAACATCACAATGTAAGATCACAATGTAACATGACAATGTAACATCACAATGTAACATCACAATGTAACATCACAATGTAACATGACAATGTAACATGACAATGTAACATGACAATGTAACATGACAATGTAACATCACAATGTAACATGACAATGTAACATGACAATGTAACATCACAATGTAACATCACAATGTAACATCACAATGTAACATGACAATGTAACATGACAATGTAACATGACAATGTAACATCACAATGTAACATCACAATGTAACATCACAATGTAACATCACAATGTAACATGACAATGTAACATGACAATGTAACATGACAATGTAACATCACAATGTAACATCACAATGTAACATCACAATGTAACATCACAATGCAACATGACAATGTAACATGACAATGTAACATCACAATGTAACATCACAATGTTACATCACAATATAACATGACAACAGGAGTCTGTCCCTGTAGAAGAGGAGAAACCATAAAACCGCATGAACTCCAGGTGATCTTACCGATCCATTCGACGGCAGGAGTGGGATTCCCGGTCACCGTGCAGCGAAACTCCGCCCTCTGGCCCTGCTGGACAGTCAGTGATGAAGGCCTGATGGTGGCCACCGGCTGGGCGCCCTCAGCAGCTACAGAAGAAACAATGGTCACCATGGAAACCAAAGGAATGTGTGACTAAGGGCCACAGCGGAGCCCTGATGGCACTTTGCTGCTGCTCAGAGGAGATGGAGAAGTGGCATGAAGTGGGTTTCTGCCTTTAGGAGTTTGGCAGGCGGCCATCCTGCAAGCTGCCAAAAGCAAAAGAAAGACTTCTTTCAGTGAGGTGGGAGAAGTTTCAAGCAGGCCAGCCAGAACCTCTGGGACTGTTGCAGCTGTGACCCGAGTGACAACATGGGCCTTGGTGGGAAGGAGGACCCCGGATGACCTAAATAGTTTCAACACCACATTTCAAGTGGAGCGGTACCTCGGCATACGGCTCTAATTAAACTCACTGAAAAAAAAACATTTTAACTTTAAAATATATTGTATGTAAACAATACATGAGAATGTAGTCCTAACAAGTACAGTAGTTTTATGAAGTAATGTAAATTATTTACCTACTGTATCTCCTTTCAGCTGATTCTCCGTCAAACACACCATCCGCAGCTTCAACATATTTTCATGGATAAATGTTTACATATTGTTTTAAGGTCCTGGGCTGGCGTTACGGACTCATTCTGCTTCAGTATGGTGCAGACTAGCGGCGCTAACTGTCATCTTTTTGATGATTTCTTTCTTTAATTCCATGAATATCATCCACTTGTTCACTCACTTTCTTCACAAGCATGCCTGGAAAAACAAAGTTATAATAATAATAATAATAGATTTTACTTGTAAAAAAGCACTTTACATTGAGTAAACAACCTCAAAGTGCTACAGTAGGGGTCACCAACCTTTTTGAAAGCAAGAGCTACTTCTTGGGTACTGATTAATGCGAAGGGCTACCAGTTTGATACACACTTAAATAAATTGCCAGAAATAGCCAACTTGCTCAATTTACCTTTAACTCTGTTATTATTAATAATTAATTATATTTACACTTAATTGAACGGTTTAAAAGAGGAGAAAACACGGGAAAAAAATGACAATTAAATTTTGAAACATAGTTTATCTTCAATTTCGACTCTTTAAAATTCAAAATTCAACCGAAAAAAAGGAGACAAAAACTAGCTAATTCAAATCTTTTTGAAAAAATTTAAAAAAGAATTTATGGAACATCATTAGTCATTTTTCCTGATTAAGATTAATTTTAGAATTTTGATGACATGTTTTAAATAGGTTAAAATCCAATCTACACTTTGTTAAAATACATAACAAATTGGACCAAGCTATATTTCTAACAAAGACAAATCATTATTTCTTCTAGATTTTCCAGAACAAACATTTGAAAAGAAATTCAAAAGACTTTGAAATAAGATTTAAATTTGATTCTACAGATTATCTAGATTTGCCAGAATTATTTTTTTGAATTTTAATCATAATAAGTTTGAAGAAATATTTCACAAATATTCTTCGTCGAAAAAACAGAAGCTAAAATGAAGAAATAAATGAAAATGTATTTATTATTCTTTACAATAATAAAATTTTTTTTACTTGAACATTGATTTAAATTGTCAGGAAAGAAGAGGGAGGAATTTAAAAGGTAAAAAGGTATATGTGTTTAAAAATCCTAAAATCATTTTTAAGGTTGTATTTTTTCTCCAAAATTGTCTTTCTGAAAGTTATAAGAAGCAAAGTAAAAAAAATAATGAATTTATTTAAACAAGTGAAGACCAAGTCTTTAAAATATTTTCTTGGATTTTCAAATTCTATTTGAGTTTTGTCTCTCTTAGAATTAAAAATGTCGGGCAAAGCGAGACCAGCTTGCTAGTAAATAAATACAATTTAAAAAATAGAGGCAGCTCACTGGTAAGTGCTGCTATTTGAGCTATTTTTAGAACAGGCCAGCGGGCTACTCATCTGGTCCTTACGGGCTACCTGGTGCCCGCGGGCACCGCGTTGGTGACCCCTGTGCTACAGTGTATTAAAAAATAAATAAATAAAAAAAAAACTAGAACAGCCTAATAGCTATAACTAGTATGCATATAATATTTCCATCTCTAGCCAGAAGCTAATGCTCTTGAGTAAGAGCGGGTGTTTTGGTGGGATCTTACAGGGGTTCACCGAAAGACTGATAAGCCGAGGTACCACTTGAAGTGGAGATGAAGAACTTGATGTGTGAAGAGGAGACGTAGGGCAGAGAGTCTTTATCATGCCAGGAGCTTATGATGGAAGACCACCGTGTTTGAAGCCCAGATGAGGGAATTTTGCCGACTCGGCGTGTTTCTCGACAGGACGTAAGAAGAAGCGGAAGATGGAAAAACTGAGGAGGGACGTCTCTCACGTGTGAATGTGGAGATTTAATTCTGCTGGCGTTTGTGGATTCCATCGTGCGGAAACCCGCCGTGGACCCTCGGCATGCATACTCGTGTCATTTAGTAGTGCGGAATGTTAGAAAAGGTGTGATTCAAGTGAAATGAGTCTGACAGAGAACAATGGTAGTTCTGAAAAACACTAACCTATTTATTATTGACTGTCTGGAATGGACTTATGTTGTCTTTAAGTTGAAACGGTGTGGTAATTGTTTGGTCGGAATACTTCATGGAGTTAAGCTCGTGGTATAGTAAGTTGAACGATGCGGACACGTTTGTTACTGGACACTTTCGAACACTGCCTTGTAGACTTTGTATGTGTAAGGAATATGTAACTTCAATTATTTGATGCTTGTTTATATTGACAAATGTCACCTTTTATTGTTCAGTGTTTATTACCAGCTTGTGTGCTATTGTGTGCTTAGCTGTCGTGTAGCTGCTAGCTCCTAGTAGCCTATAGCCTTGCATGTTTACCTTTTGTAAATGACTTTAATAAAATAGAAAAAATGGTGTGTTTATTTGAGGACATTTGGATGTTAACTGTCTGTCAGCTTTGTACAAGTAAACACTCTGCAGGACCGCTTGTATCGCACATGGTATCGCACGCAAGTTAAACACGTTGCAGGACTGCTTGTATCGTACATGATATCACACACAAGTAAACCCGCTGCATGACTGCTTGTATCGCACATGATATCACACACAAACACTCTGCAGGACTGCTTCTATCGCACATGATATCACACACAAACACTCTGCAGGACTGCTTCTATCGTACATTATATCACACACATGTAAACACTCTACAGGACTGCTCGTATCGCACATGATATCGCACACAAGTAAACACGCAGCAGAATTGCTTGTATTGCACATGATATCGCACACAAGTAAACACGCAGCAGGATCGCTAGTATCACACATGATATCGCACACAAGTAAAACACACTGCAGGACCGCTTGTATCGCACATGGTATCGCACGCAAGTTAAACACGTTGCAGGACTGCTTGTACCGCACATTATATCACACACAAGTAAACACGCTGCTTGACTGCTTGTATCGCACATGATATCGCACGCAAGTAAAACTCGCGACAGGAATGCTTCTATCGCACATGATATCACACACAAACACTCTGCAGGACTGCTTCTATCGTACATTATATCACACACATGTAAACACTCTACAGGATTGCTCGTATCGCACATGATATCGCACACAAGTAAACACGCAGCAGAATTGCTTGTATTGCACATGATATCGCACACAAGTAAACACGCAGCAGGATCGCTAGTATCGCACATGATATCGCACACAAGTAAACACGCAGCAGGATCGCTAGTATCGCACATGATATCGCACACAAGTAAAACACACTGCAGGACCGCTTGTATCGCACATGGTATCGCACGCAAGTTAAACACGTTGCAGGACTGCTTGTACCGCACATTATATCACACACAAGTAAACACGCTGCTTGACTGCTTGTATCGCACATGATATCGCAACCAAGTAAAACTCGCTACAGGACTGCTTTGATCGCACATGATATCACACACAAGTAAACACGCAGCTGGATTGCTTGGTTTGCACATGATATCGCACACAAGTAAACACGCAGCAGGATCGTTTGTATCACACGATATTGCACGCAAGTAAAACTCTCTGCAGGACCGCTTGTACCGCACATCATGTCAACCACAAGTAAACGCGCTGCAGAACTGCTTGTATCACACATGATATCACACACAAGTAAACACTATGCAGGACCGCTTGTATCGCACATGATATCGCACACAAGTAAAAATTGCTACAGGACTGCTTCTATCGCACATGATAACACACACAAGTAAACACTCTGCAGGACCGCTTGTATCACACATGATATCGCACACACGTAAAACTCACTACAGGACTTCTTCTATCGCACATGATATCACACACAAGAAAACACTCTGCAGGAGCACTTGTATCGCACATGATATCGCACGCAAGTAAAACTCACTACAGGACAGCTTCTACCGCACATGATATCACACACAAGTGAACAAGCTGCATGACTGCTTGAATCGCACATGATATCACACACATGTAAACACTCTGCAGGACTGCTTGTATCGCACATGATATCACACACAAAGTAAACACGCCGCATGACCGCTTACTTATATCGCAGCACTAATGACATCACACAGTTTACATGCAAGCCGATCCGATGTATATTTGTTGATGATATTGGTGTGATATCACTTTCAGATCAAGACAGCGCTGGTAAAAAACAACAACATTTGAACATTTTATTTACTGTTAAAATATTACTTGGACATGATATAGTTATTTGGTATTTGTGTTGGCATACCAAGGGTCCACTTTAGTGAAGTCAACATGATCGTTACTGTATCATGTTTCATGTGGAGTGTTGTTTTGGATTTACGTTTACACTCAAATAAAGACTATATTTACACTAAAATAAAGACTATATTTACACTAAAATAAATAATATATTTACACTCAAATAAAGACTATATTTACACTAAAATAAAGACTATATTTACACTAAAATAAATAATATATTTACACTAAAATAAAGACTATATTTACACTAAAATAAAGACTATATTTACACTAAAATAAAGACTATATTTACACTAAAATAAATAATATATTTACACTGAAATAAAGACTATATTTACACTAAAATAAAGACTATATTTACACTAAAATAAATAATATATTTACACTAAAATGAAGACTATATTTACACTAAAATAAAGACTATATTTACACTAAAATAAAGACTATATTTACACTAAAATAAAAACTATATTTACACTAAAATAAATAATAAATTTACACTAAAATATAGTACATAAATAATACATTTACACTAAAATAAATAATAAATTTACACTAAAATAAAGTACATTTACACTAAAATAAAGAACATTTAGACTAAAATAAAGAATGCATTTACAGGCTGGCTCAACATTCATGAGAAGAGTCGTCCATAAGACAGAAAGAGTATTCCCCCATAAACCAAAGAACTGAACAAGCTGTGGACTGGAACACAGAGTCCACGTGAAGGTCCCTGGACCAGGTCCATGCTGTGGGAGAGGAGGTCATGCAGAGCATAAGGAGAGAGAGAGAGGCGAGCGAGAGCACCCCATGCCCATGCTGACTTACGCTTTCTGTGTCCTTCAAACATTTCATAGGCCGTGTAAAAGGTCTGAGTCTGTGAGGCCTCTAGAGGGAGCAAAAGGGGGAGGGACAGGTGACGGCTCAGTTCGCTATTGATTACCAATACTCCTAATCACAACCAGTGGGGGAGGGAGCATCTTTGGGAACCTGACGGTGTGATTCCATTCCGATTCTTGGAGTGACCATCGAGTCTGAATCGATTGCCGACTCAAACCAAGTCACACAATGTATTATTTGGTGTAATCATTATAATGAAACTTCAACACATTTAAAATTAATTTTATGTATATCTATATATATATATATATATATATATATATATATATATATATATATATATATATATATATATATATATATATATATATACATATATATAAATATAAATGTATAACGTGTGTATTTATGTAAATATATATATATAAATGTATATGTGTATATATATATACATATACTGTATAAGTGGGTGTATATGTACAAACCCCGTTTCCATATGAGTTGGGAAATTGTGTTAGATGTAAATATAATCGGAATACAATGATTTGCAAATCCTTTTCAACCCATATGCAATCGAATGCACTACAAAGACAAGATAGTTGATGTTCAAACTCATAAATGTTTATTTTTTTTTTGCAAATAATAATTAACTTAGAATTTCATGGCTGCAACACGTGCCAAAGTAGTTGGGAAAGGGCATGTTCACCACTGTGTTACATGGCCTTTTCTTTTAACAACACTCAATAAACGATTGGGAACTGAGGAAACTAATTGTTTAAGCTTTGAAAGTGGAAATCTTTCCCATTCTTGTTTTATGTAGAGCTTCAGTCGTTCAACAGTCCGGGGGTCTCCGCTGTTGTATTTTACGCTTCATAATGCGCCACACATTTTCGATTGGAGACAGGTCTGGACTGCAGGCGGGTCCAGGAAAGTACCCACACTCTGGATGGTTCGCTTCCCCTTTGGTCCGGATGACACGATGTCGAATATTTCCAAAAACAATTTGAAATGTGGACTCGTCAGACCACAGAACATTTTTCCACTTTGCATCAGTCCATCTTAGATGATCTCGGGCCCAGTGAAGCCGGCGGCGTTTCTGGGTGTTGTTGATAAATGGCTTTCGCTTTGCATAGTAGAGCTTTAACTTGCACTTACAGATGTAGCGACCAATTGTATTAAGTGAGAGTGGTTTTCTGAAGTGTTCCCGAGCCCATGTGGTGATATCCTTTAAAGATTGATGTCGGTTTTTGATACAGTGCCTTCTGAGGGATCGAAGGTCACGGTCATTCAATGTTGGTTTCCGGCCATATATAAAATATATATATATATATATATATATATATATATATATATATATATATATATATATATATATATATATATATATATATATATATATATATATATATATATTTATTTATGTTCCAACACATTTACTTTAACAACATCTGTCAACTGTTGAGAGCCATCTATAGCGCTCATTTTTGTTGGTAAATGAGAGTTTATCATCACACTTCAACATCTCTAACATGTCAATGCTGCCTCTTTGCTAGGTTAGCATTGCAAAGGAAATTAAAGCTGCAAGCAGCTTTGAGCGGGCCCCCGTTACACCGCGTGAGTCGCATGTGGCCCCGTCTTACTTGATGTCCTGACGCACCACCAAAAATTTGGGGACCCGGAAAATATTAAATTTTTTGCCATCCGTGACGTCTCTGCATAATACGGGGACTTTACGTGCGCGTCCAAAAGGCATTCAAACAGAAAATTAAAATAAATAAATAAATAAAACAAAATAAAACAAAATAAAAATAAAAATAAAATAAAATTAAATAAAGTAAAATAAAATAAAATGAATAAGCATTTTTGCCATTCGTGACATAATACGGGGACTTTACGTGCACGTCCAAGAAGTATTCAAAAAGAAGATTAAATAAATAACAAATAAAACTAAATAATAAAAATTAAAAAAAATAAATAAAATAAAACTAAATAAAATGGAAAAAAATAAAATAAAATAAAATAAAAATAAAAATAAAAATAAAGCCACTTCAGACTGTTCTCATCATTTGTAGCAATTTAGATCAAGATCATGGGCCATAAATCATCCCCCATCAATTTAGTGTCCGTCTCTGATCAGCCAAAATGCATAAATGACAGTTCGATTGGTGATGGCGTGGGGTAGTATTCGCTGCTAGGCTCCGCCCCCTACGAGTAGGTATGAACAGGTGCTGACCTTTCAGACACTTCAGGGTGTCATCATCGTCATTTTTATGCCAAATAACATCAATATCTGAATTTGTGGAGCCGCGTTATTAACGTTTTGTGGCGAATTACCTGGAGCAAAGTTTGGTGCCGTGCCCCGCCCACATCTAACGGCGTAGGCAATCATTTTTTGCAACTCATCATCGCCTGTATATGTCGTGTCCGTAATTTTAACTGCGACTCATTTGGTCAAAGTCCCTAGGACTGATTTGTTCTCATTTTAAAGGTGGCGCCAGTAAGCCAATTTTGAAAAATCTTTTTCGGAACCCCAAAAATATACAAAACCCAAAACCAGTGAAGGTAAATAAAAACAAAATACAATGATTTGCAAATCTTTTTCAACCTATATTCAATTGAATAGACTGCAAAGACAAGATATTTAACGTTCGAACTGAGAAACGTCCTTTCTTTTTGCAAATAATCATTAACTTAGAATTTAATGGCAGCAACACATTGCAAAAAAGTTGGCACAGGGGCATGTTCACCACTGTGTTACATGGCCTTTCCTTTTAACAACACTCAGTAAACGCTTGGGAACTGAGGAGACACATTTTTGAAGCTTTTCAGGTGAAATTCTTTCCCATTCTTGCTTGATGTACAGCTTAAGTTGTTCAACAGTCCGGGGGTCTCCGTTGTGGTATTTTAATGCGCCACACATTTTCTATGGGACACAGGTCCGGACTACAGGAAGGCCAGTCTAGTACCCACACTCTTTTACTATGAAGCCACGCTGTTGTAACACGTGGCTTGGCATTGTCTTGCTGAAATAAGCAGGGGCGTCCATGATAACGTTGCTTGGATGGCAACATATGTTGCTCCAAAACCTGTATGTACCTTTCAGCATTAATGGCGCCTTCACAGATGTGTAAGTTACCCATGTCTTAGGCACTAATACACCCCCATACCATCACAGATGCTGGCTTTTCAACTTTGCGCCTAGAACAATCCGGATGGTTCTTTTCCTTTTTGTTCCGCAGGACACGACGTCCTAACCCTAACGTAACCTATCCCATAACCCCAAAGGGTCGTTGGGGCACCACAGACGATCTGTTGACCAGCTCTCTCCATCCCTCTCTGTCCTCAGCAGCTCTCATTGCCTCGGTGAGTTTCAGGTGAGTCCATTCTCCGATGTTATCTTCCCATCTTTTCTTTTGTCTCCCTCGTCTCCTGCCACCTTGTACGGTGCCTTGCAGGATTGTTTTTGCAAGGCCTGAGGATCTGGTGATGTGTCCGTACCACCCCAGTTTCCGCTTTATGACCGTGGTGAGCAGGTCATCATGTGGGCCGATGGCTTGGCTGATCTTTTGCCGGACTTCTTCGTTTGTGACATGTTGGGTGTAGGAGATACCCATGAGTCTTCTGTAGCATCTCATCTCCATGTTCTGAATTATTTTCTGCAGCTCTGCTGTAAGGGTCCATGTTTCACAGGCGTAAAGGAAGATGGACATTACAAGTGAGCGCTGTAATCTCACCTTTGATGCCAGACTGATGTTTGTGTCTTTCCATATGGGTTGGAGTTTTGCCAGGGCAGCAGTTGTTTGAGCACTTCTGGCAAGGACTTCCCGTTTGGATCCTTCATCGGACACGATTGCACCGAGGTACTTGAAGCTTGACACCGTGTCCAGTGCCTGTCCATTGACTTTGATGTCTGAGCGGATGCCATTTTTGTTGTTGGTCATCATTTTGGTCTTTTCAGCATGGATTTCCATTCCGTAGGCTCGGGAGGTGGTATCAAGCCTTTCAACTAGACTGGCAAGTTCTCTTTCTTCTCCAGCTAGCCCATCGATATCATCTGCAAAACGGAGGTTGGTGATTGGTCTGCCTCCAATGCTGACAGTTCCTTCATGATCTGCTAGGGCAGACCTGGGCATTGTACGGCCCGCGGGCCGCATCCGGCCCTTTGCGCATCCCTGTCCGGCCCGCGTGAGGCCAATCATAAATTACAAAATAAATTTCAAAAAGTATCTATGTCGAGTGTGCAATACAACGGTGCTGATTTTGTTTTGAAAAGCGTTATTTGTATTACTTCCGTGTGGACGTATGCGCGTGTGCGATTGTGAGTGAATTGAACGGCGCAATTACAAATTACAAAATAAAGTTTAAAAAACATCTATGTCGTGCGCGCAATACAACTGTGCTGCTTTTATTTTGAAATGTGTTATTTATGCCGTATGTCCGGGGGGAACCTGTGAGTGAAGGTGCATAGAGACAAGTGATGAGACGCTAAAAAAAGAAAAGTTGATGAGGAATGGCGTGTTTCCAACAAGACATGGACTGCCAAGTATTTCTTTACATAAATTAATGGTAAAGCCGTGTGCTTAATGTGTGGTACACAGCTTGCTGTGTTTAAATATCATTTTAATCGCCACTACACGAAGAAACACGAGGGAAAATACCGGAATGTGTCTGATGAAGCGCGCGCAAGGGAGGCTGATGCGTTGATGGTAAAACTGCAAAGCCAACAAGGACTTTGTGCCATATTTCACACCCCCAGAGATGGAGCCGTCAGGACAAGTTTCGTCATTTCTCACAAAAGCGCCAGAAAAAGTAAGGCGTTTTCTGACGGAGAGTTTATTAAGGAGTGCTTATTGGACTTTGTTGCGCTGATAATGCCCGGAGACATTGACTGTTTTTCGCTAACTTTGGATGAGAGCTGTGATGCAGTCAATTAAAGAGACAACCACAGGTAATGACTTGTTCACAGAGGTAAATGCGTGTTGGGACAAGCTGGCAGGTGTGACAATCCAATCCACTTTATTTATATAGCACATTTAAACAACAAAATGTTTCCAAAGTGCTGCACAACAATATTACAAACAATATTCAAATATTATCCTTAGCTCCACCAATGACTGAATAAAAAGAAAAAACAATTACATATAAAACCAATAGAAAAAACAATATAAAATAAATATGATTAAAAACTATTTTTAACAACAGATGGTTGTCCAAATCTGATGGGGAAAAATGTTGGATAATGCAGGATAAAGTGACCATCAAAAGCAATCTGCTTTTGTATAAAGTTAAGTTAGGTTAAATTAAATTATTATTATTAATTATTATTATTATTATCATCATTATTATTTATCTTACGGTATATCAAAAATAATATTGAGCAAAATTTAATTGAAATATTGTCGTGTGGCCCTCCAGCAGTGCTCGGGTTGCTTATGCGGCCCCCGGTGAAAATGAATTGCCCACCCCTGTGCTAGGGCATCCGTCATGATACGCTCCAGAAAGATGTTGAAGAGAATGGGAGAGAGAAGGCATCCTTGGCGCACTCCAATTGTTGTCCTCAACCAGTCTCCGATAGCGCCGTTGTAGAGAACTGCGCTGGTAGCTTTATTGTACAGATGTTGAATGACTCTGACAAGGTTAGGACTGATGTTGTATTTCCTCATGGTTGCCCACAGTGCAGCATGCCATACCCGGTCAAAGGCTTTCTTAAAGTCTACAAACACATGGTAAATCACAAATGATTCTCAAGTTGAAAATCTGTTCTGTGGTGCTCCGCCCTGCTCTAAATCCAGCCTGTTCTTCAGCTATGATCAGTTCAGCTTGGGGTTTTAACCTATTTAGTATTATTTTCAGTAGGACTTTGCTGGGATGGCTAATAAGACTGATGGTGCGGTAGTTTTGGCACAGTTGGAGATTGCCTTTTTTCGGAAGTGTGATGATAAGTGACTGGGTCCATGATGTAGGCCACTCACCACTCTGCCAGATTTTGTTGCACAGGATGGTGAGGGTGTTGATCATGGCTTCTCCCCCTGCTTGTACGAGCTCAGCTGGGATGTTGTCCACTCCGGCTGCTTTTCCTTTTTTCAGTGCTCGGATTGTTGCCTCAACTTCTTCACAGAGGACGGGGAGTGTGTCTTCATCCTCTGTGGGTTGAGGACATGTCAGGATTGTTGGATCTCCGCTTGCCGTGTGGTTGTAGAGCTCAGAGCAGTATTCTGTCCACCTGTCTAGGATCTTCTGTTCTTCCGCTAGGCACTCACCGGTCTTGCTCTGGATTGCAGAGACTCTGGTTTGTTTTGTTGGAATTCAGGCTGTTCTCTATTTCTTGGCACTTTCCCTCAATCCAGTTCTGTTTTGCTGACTGCATGCCTTTCTTGATGCTCTTATTGATTACTCTATAAGCATCAGATCCTTCAGGTGAGGTCTTACTCTTCTTCAGGGCTCTCCACTTGTCACACAAGTCTAGCAGTTCATTAGTGACCCAAGGTTTCTTCTTTGGGCGGAGTTTGCCAAGGATCTCAGTGGCTGTTTCGGTTATGACTTTGTTCAACGTGATGGTCATGCTATTGACATCAATTTCTTTTGCACCTAGATTGATCAGTAGTGCAAACCTCCCTCCTATCCTTGTCTTGAAGACTTCTGCCACCTCAGGGTCTCGCAGTCTGTCCAGATCGAACTTCATTCTAGTGCACTTAGAGCTTTTGATCTTCTTCAAGCGAAGGTGAAAGGACATCAGGACGAGGTCATGGTCACTCCCAATGTCTGCTTTTGGAAAGCTGCGCGTCCTGCCAATATTGACGCTTCTTGACCGAGATGTAATCGATCTGGTTGTGGTACACTCCACCGGGACTGTGCCAGGTCCATCGTCTGGAGGCCTTATGGGGGCCAAGTGTGTTCACCAGCAACAGATTGTTGTACCTGGCAAACTCCAAGAGCCTTAGGCCTCTATCGTTGGTCTCGCTGTTGCTGTATGGACCACATGTGTCTTCCCAGTTGTAATAAGCATCCTCTCCAACCTTCGCATTCCAGTCTCCTTGTACAATAAGGATGTCCTTCTTTGGAGTTTTATCTAGGACTGCTTGTACTTCATCGTCAAAATCCTCCACCTCACTGTCGTCATACGTGGATGTTGGGGCATAGGCCTGAATGATGGTGATGTTAAATGGATTTGCTCTCAATCGAATGGTAATGAGTCTGCTTGAGACTGGCCGGCAGCCCATGACAGTGTCCGTAATGTCTTTGTGAACAAGGAAACCAACACCATACTGGTGTTTGTCTTCGACGTCCACAGTTTCCAAAAACAATTTGAAATGTGGACTCGTCAGACCACCGAACACTTTTCCAATTTGCATCTGTCCATCTTAGATGAGCTCTGGCCCAGGGAATCCGGCGGCGTTTCTGGGTGTTGTTGACAAATGGCTTTGGCTTTGCATAGTAGAGTTTTAACTTGCACTTGCAGATGTAGCGACCAACTGTAGTTACTGACAGTGGTTTTCTGAAGAGTTCCTGAGCCCATGTGGTGATATCCTTTACACACTGATGTCGCTTTTTGATGAGCATTTCATGGAAGCTGCTTTTATACCCAATCATGGCACCCACCTGTTCCCAATTAGCCTGTTCACCTGTGGGATGTTCCAAATAAGTGTTTGATGAGCATTCCTCAACTTTCTCAATCTTTTTTGCCACTTGTGCCAGCTTTTTCTAAACATGTTGCAGGCATCAAATTCCAAATGAGCTAATATTTGCAAAAAATAACAAAGATTTCCAGTTCCAACATTAAATATCTTGTCTTTGCAGTCTATTCAATTGAATATAAGTTGAAAAGGATTTGCAAATCATTGTATTCTGTTTTTATTTACCATTTACACAACGTGCCAACTTCACTGGTTTTGGGTTTTGTATATAAATTCATGTCAACTAGGAAGTAAAATTACCCAGAAGGCCTGTGGCTGCAGACAGGAACAGGAAGTAGGTGTGTGCTAGAGTTGGGTGGTTTAATGATAAATAGTTGAATTATTGTTAGATGTTGTCGTCAACACCAGAAACAAACAAGTTTTATTAGAAAGTTGACGAGCGTTTGAGCGCCGCTCAGAGACTCATTTGATTGGTGGAAAAGATGCTGATTGGGGAAAAAAACAAACATAATTGACTGGGATTGGTGAAAAAGAAGTGAATTAATCTCACATTTGTGGAGCGACTGGAAAATTAAACATTTCCCTTGGTTGTTGAGACAAAGTTGAATTGGATGTATGCAGTATGTGACCTTTGACCTACAGAGAACATTCTTGGTGCCACCATCTTGGATCGTTCTCATGCTGCAATATATGCCATGGAGCTCTCGTGTCTGATTCTGTATGGTGTATATTACTATGTATTAAGTAGTATCATGTGTACATAGTACTTTGTATTATACTGGGGAGGTTGTCAGTCTGATGGAAAATATCAAACAAACTAAATCTTGAGCAAGCTAGGGCTGTCCCAATTCGATACTGGTCCGATATCAGCATGAAACAAAGTATGTGATGAAAATGAATAAATGTGATATCACGTGCAATACAAGCAGTCCCTGCAGAGTGCTTAAGTGCGTGTGATATCGTGTGCGATACGAGCAGTCCTGCAGCGTGTGAAATCATGTACAATACAAGCAGTCCCGCAGTGTGATTACTTGTGTGTGATATCGTATGCGATACAAGCAGCTTTGCAGCGTTTTTACTTGTGCGTGAAATCATGTGCGATACAAGCAGCCCTGCAGCATGTTTACTTGCGTGCGATATCATGTGCGATACAAGCAGTCCCTGCAGCATGTTTACTTGTCTGTGATATCTTGTGCGATACAAGCAGTCCTGCCGTGTGTGTACTTGCGTGTGATATCATGTGCGATACAAGCAGCCCTGCAGCGTGTTAACTTATGTGTGATATCATGTGCGATACAAGTAGTCCTGCAGCGCGTTTACTTGTGTGTGATATCATGTGCGATACAAGCAGTCCTGCCCTGTGTGTACTTGCGTGTGATATCATGTGCGATACAAGCAGCCCTGCAGCATGTTAACTTATGTGTGATATCATGTGCGATACAAGCAGCCCTGCAGCGGGTTTACTTGTGTGTGATATCATGTGCGATACAAGCAGTCCCGCAACATGTTTACTTGTGTGTGACATCATGTGCGATACAAGCAGTCTCTGCAGTGTCTTTACTTGCGTGTGATAGCATGTGCGATACAAGCAGTCCCTGCAGCGTGTTTACTTGCGTGTGATATCATGTGTGATACAAGCAGTCCTGCAGTGTTTACTTGCGTGTGATATCATGTGTGGTACGAGCAGTCCTGTAGCGTATTTACTTGTGTGTGATATCATGTGTGATACAAGCAGTCCTGCAGCGTTTTAACTTGTGTGGGATATTGTGTGCGATACAAGCAGTCCTTCAGCGTGTTTACTTGTGTGTGATATCATGTGTGATACAAGCAGTCCTGCAGCGTGTTTACTTGTGTGTGATATCATGTGCGATACAAGCAGTCCTGCCCTGTGTGTATTTGCGTGTGATATCATGTGCGATACAAGCAGCCCTGCAGCGTGTTAACTTATGTGTGATATCATGTGCGATACAAGCAGCCCTGCAGCGGGTTTACTTGTGTGTGATATCATGTGTGATACAAGCAGCCCTGCAGAATGTTTATTTGTGTGTGGTATCATGTGCGATACAAGCAGTCCTGCAGCGTGTTTACTAGTGTGTGAATACATCTGCGATACGAGCAGCCCTGCAGCGTGTTTACTAGTGTGTGAATACATCTGCGATACGAGCAGCCCTGCAGCGTGTTTATTTGTGTGTGATATCATGTGCGACACAAGCAGCCCTGCAGCGTGTTTACTTGTGTGTGGTATCATGTGCGATACAAGCAGTCCTGCAGCGTCTTTACTAGTGTGTGAATACATCTGCGATACGAGCAGACCTGCAGCGGGTTTACTTGTGTGTGGTATCATGTGCGATACAAGCAGTCCTGCAGCGTGTTTACTAGTGTGTGAATACATCTGTGATACGAGCAGCCCTGCAGCATGTTTACTTGTGTGTGATATCATGTGCGATACAAGCAGCCCTGCAGCGGGTTTACTTGTGTGTGATATCATGTGTGATACAAGCAGCCCTGTAGCATGTTTACTTGTGTGTGATATCATGTGCAATACAAGCAGTCCTGCAGCGTGTTTACTAGTGTGTGAATACATCTGCGATACGAGCAGCCCTGTAGCGTGTTTACTTGTGTGTGATATCATGTGCGACACAAGCAGCCTTGAAGCGTGTTTACTTGTGTGTGATATCATGTGCGATACAAGCAGTCCCGCAGAGTGTTTACTTGTGTGTGATATCATGTGCGATACAAGCAGCCCTGCAGCGGGTTTACTTGTGTGTGATATCATGTGCGATACAAGCAGTCCCGCAACATGTTTACTTGTGTGTGACATCATGTGCGATACAAGCAGTCTCTGCAGTGTCTTTACTTGCGTGTGATAGCATGTGCGATACAAGCAGTCCCTGCAGCGTGTTTACTTGCGTGTGATATCATGTGTGATACAAGCAGTCCTGCAGTGTTTACTTGCGTGTGATATCATGTGTGGTACGAGCAGTCCTGTAGCGTATTTACTTGTGTGTGATATCATGTGTGATACAAGCAGTCCTGCAGCGTTTTAACTTGTGTGGGATATTGTGTGCGATACAAGCAGTCCTTCAGCGTGTTTACTTGTGTGTGATATCATGTGTGATACAAGCAGTCCTGCAGCGTGTTTACTTGTGTGTGATATCATGTGCGATACAAGCAGTCCTGCCCTGTGTGTATTTGCGTGTGATATCATGTGCGATACAAGCAGCCCTGCAGCGTGTTAACTTATGTGTGATATCATGTGCGATACAAGCAGCCCTGCAGCGGGTTTACTTGTGTGTGATATCATGTGTGATACAAGCAGCCCTGCAGAATGTTTATTTGTGTGTGGTATCATGTGCGATACAAGCAGTCCTGCAGCGTGTTTACTAGTGTGTGAATACATCTGCGATACGAGCAGCCCTGCAGCGTGTTTACTAGTGTGTGAATACATCTGCGATACGAGCAGCCCTGCAGCGTGTTTATTTGTGTGTGATATCATGTGCGACACAAGCAGCCCTGCAGCGTGTTTACTTGTGTGTGGTATCATGTGCGATACAAGCAGTCCTGCAGCGTCTTTACTAGTGTGTGAATACATCTGCGATACGAGCAGACCTGCAGCGGGTTTACTTGTGTGTGGTATCATGTGCGATACAAGCAGTCCTGCAGCGTGTTTACTAGTGTGTGAATACATCTGTGATACGAGCAGCCCTGCAGCATGTTTACTTGTGTGTGATATCATGTGCGATACAAGCAGCCCTGCAGCGGGTTTACTTGTGTGTGATATCATGTGTGATACAAGCAGCCCTGTAGCATGTTTACTTGTGTGTGATATCATGTGCAATACAAGCAGTCCTGCAGCGTGTTTACTAGTGTGTGAATACATCTGCGATACGAGCAGCCCTGTAGCGTGTTTACTTGTGTGTGATATCATGTGCGACACAAGCAGCCTTGAAGCGTGTTTACTTGTGTGTGATATCATGTGCGATACAAGCAGTCCCGCAGAGTGTTTACTTGTGTGTGATATCATGTGCGATAGAAGCAGTCCTGCAGCAAGTTTTACTTGTGTTCGATATCATGTGCGATACAAGCAGTCATGCAGCGTGTTTACTTGTGTGTGATATCATGCGTGATACAAGCAGCCCTGCAGCGGGTTTACTTGTGTGTGATATCATGTGCGATACAAGCAGTCCCGCAACATGTTTACTTGTGTGTGATATCACGTGCGATACAAGCAGTCTCTGCAGTTTCTTTACTTGCGTGTGATATCATGTGCGATACAAGCAGTCCCTGCAGCGTGTTTACTTGCGTGTGATATCATGTGCGATACAAGCAGTCCCTGCAGCATGTTTACTTGTGTCTGATATCACGTGCGATACAAGCAGTCTCTGCAGTGTCTTTACTTGCGTGTGATATCATGTGCGATACAAGCAGTCCCTGCAGCGTGTTTACTTGTGTGTGATATCATGTGCGATACAAGCAGCCCTGCAGCGTGTTAACTTATGTGTGATATCATGTGCGATACAAGCAGTCCTGCAGTCTGTTTACCTGCGTGTGATATAATGTGCGATACGAGCAGTCCCTGCAGCGTGTTTACTTGCGTGTGATATAATATGTGATACAAGCAGACCCTGATGCGTGTTTACTTGCGTGTGGTATCATGTGCGATACGAGCAGTCCTGCAGGGTGTTTACTTGCATGTGATATCATGTGCGATACAATTAGTCCTGCAGAGTGTGGACTTGTGTGTGATATCATATGCGATACGAGCAGTCCTGCAGACTGTTTAGTTGCGTGTGATATCATGTGCGATACGAGCAGTCCTGCAGTCTGTTTACCTGCGTGTGATATAATGTGCGATACGAGCAGTCCCTGCAGCGTGTTTACTTGCGTGTGATATAATGTGCAATACAAGCAGTACCTGCAGTGTGTTTACTTGCGTGTGATATAATGTGCGATACAAGCAGTCATGCAGCGTGCTTACTTGTGTGTGATATCATGTGCGATACAAGCAGTCCTGCAGCGTGTTTACTTGTGTGTGATATCAAGTTCGATACAAGCAGTCCTGCAGCGTGCTTACTTGTGTGTGATATCATGTGCGATACAAGCAGTCCCACAGCGTGTTACTTGTGTGATATCAAGTTCGATACAAGCAGTCATGCAGCGTGCTTACTTGTGTGTGATATCATGTGCGATACAAGCAGTCCCGCAGCGTGTTTACTTGTGTGTGATATCAAGTTCGATACAAGCAGTCCTGCAGAGGGTGTACTTGTGCAATGCTGGACAGACAGTTAACATCTAAATGTCCTCAAATAAGCACACAATTTCCTCTATTTTACTAAAGCCATTTACAAAAAGTTAAACATGCTAGGCTACAGGCTAGGAGGAGCTAGCAGCTACACAGCAGCTAAGCACACAATAGCAGACAGCATAAGTCCACTCCAGATGTTAATAATAAATAAGTTAATGTTTTTCATAACTACCATTGTTCTCTGTTTGACTCATTCCACCTAATCAAACCTTTTCTAGCATTCCACACTACTAAATAATACAAGTAGGTATGATTTTTGCTGATATCGTATCGGACCAATATCGGTATGGGACAAGTTCAACACTCCTATTGTATGAGAAGTGAAACAGTCGGGACACTCCTATGGTGTGGACCAGTAAAGAGTATGTAGTGAATGTCACATTGTGTAACAAACATCAGCAGACGCACAAGTTGTTGTTGTCATATTCCATCGACACGTTGTGTAACAAACATAAAACACACAAGTTGTGTCAGTGGAGAGGTTCGGTGCTTTTTAATTCTTCCACACATGCGATCAAATGGCAGACTGAGCTCACATACACTTGTTTAATCGTGCTCATATCGCACCAGGACGGCAGGCAGACGCGTGAAGTGAAGGAAATACGGCAACACTTTGTCACACACACACACACACAAACAACAAAGACACACAACATGGCCGCACATGCAGGTTAGCAGCAGCCGTTTCCTCGACATACAGCTTGGGGGTCACGGTTGTTCACAGTCATGATAAATAGTACAACTTGTTACATGAGGTAAGTACAAGCACCTTGGAGTATACAGTAGTGATAAATGATAAGTGACAGACACACAAGCAAACACCTGCTGAGATGATCTCCTTAAAGGGGACCTTTGATGATGTGTAAACGTATAAACGTTGTTGGATAATCGTGTTAGAAATACCCAAAATCATAACGTTCACGCATTTGGACATGAGGTTTTGTTTTTTAAACAGTGAGTGTATTCTGTGGGCCTGACTCCTCCCACTCCGCTGTCATTCCTTCTCCTTTCTTGCCCTCCCGCCTGCTCTGATGTCCATGGAATAAATTCATTTCGCACCGGACTGTTTTGTCAACATGGACCAGGAAGTAGAAAATAACGCAGCAAGCGTGACTAGTTTAACGAGATTTCGCCATCAAAGAGGTACTTTTGTGGACAAGAAGCTACATTTTCCCAGGCGTTTCTAAACCTTGAACACACCTCTCCCGTATTACATCACTAACATAGGGGCGAAAACCTTTGGGCTCTTCACGAATTGATCTGATTGCAAATCCTAGGGTGACGAATCGATTTTTATATTTCTATTATTTGCTATAATAATCATAATGTAACGTTTTCAAATTAGGTTACCCGTTAGAAAAACGTATTCTAGTTGCATTATTAAAAAATAAATAAATACATATATTTTTTTCTGTGGTTGCATGGATACGGCCTTAAAACGGATTTTTAAAAGTAAATTTAAAAAAAAAGAAAAAAAAAAGGAATAATATTTATGTTGTCTAGTTGCGTGGAGATGGCCTAAAAACGTATTGTTAAAAATGTATTCATATAAAAAACAAATAAAAATAACAAAACATTGTTATTGTTTGTTTGATTGCATGGAGATGGCATAAAAAACATTTAGAAAAATTGATGCTTAGATTCAAAAAAAGAACACAATTTTATTTTTTTCCTGATTGCATGGAGATAGCCTAAAAACATACATTATTTTTTTTAAATGTATTCTTATAAGAATAAAATAATAAACATACATATATATATATATACAGTGGGGCAAAAAAGTATTTAGTCAGCCACCCATTGATTGTCAATGGGTGGCTGACTAAATACTTTTTTGCCCCACTGTATATATACATACACAGACATTTTTTTTCTGGTTGCGTTTATATACATATGTCCATCCATCCATCTTCTTCCGCTTATCCGAGGTCGGGTCGCGGGGGCAGCAGCCTAAGCAGGGAAGCCCAGACTTCCCTCTCCCCAGCCACTTCGTCCAGCTCTTCTCGGGGGATCCCGAGGCGTTCCCAACGTGTCCTGGGTCTGCCCCGTGGTCTCCTACTGGTCGGACGTGCCCTAAACACCTCCCTAGGGAGGCGTTCGGGTGGCATCCTGACCAGATGCCCGAACCACCTCATCTGGCTCCTCTCGATGTGGAGGAGCAGCGGCTTTACTTTGAGCTCCCCCCGGATGGCAGAGCTTCTCACCCTATCTCTAAGGGAGAGACCCGCCACCCGGCGGAGGAAACTCATTTCGGCCGCTTGTACCCGTGATCTTGTCCTTTCGGTCATAACCCAAAGCTCATGACCATAGGTGAGGATGGGAACGTAGATCGACCGGTAAATTGAGAGCTTTGCCTTCCGGCTCAGCTCCTTCTTCACCACAACGGATCGATACAGCGTCCGCATTACTGAAGACGCCGCACCGATCCGCCTGTCGATCTCACGATCCACTCTTCCCTCACTCGTGAACAAGACTCCGAGGTACTTGAACTCCTCCACTTGTGGCAGGGTCTCCTCCGCAACCTGGAGATGGCACTCCACCCTTTTTTGGGCGAGAACCATGGACTCGGATTTGGAGGTGCTGATTCTCATCCCAGTCGCTTCACACTCAGCTGCGAACCGATCCAGTGAGAGCTGAAGATCCTGGCCGGATGAAGCCATCAGGACCACATCATCTGCAAAAAGCAGAGACCTAATCCTGCAGCCACCAAACCAGATCCCCTCAACGCCTTGACTGCGCCTAGAAATTCTGTCCATAAAAGTTATGAACAGAATCGGTGACAAAGGGCAGCCTTGGCGGAGTCCAACCCTCACTGGGAACGTGTCCGACTTACTGCCGGCAATGCGGACCAAACTCTGGCACTGATCATACAGGGAGCGGACCGCCACAATCAGGCAGTCCGATACCCCATGTACATATACATATATGTATATAGGTATGTATATATATATATATATATACATATATATAATAATGGATTAGATTTTATATCGCGCTTTTCTATTGTTAGAAACTCAAAGCGCTCACAGAGAAGTGGGAACCCATCATTCATTCACACCTAGTGGTGGTAAGCTACATTTGTAGCCACAGCTGCCCTGGGGTAGACTGACGGAAGCGAGGCTGCCAGTTTGCACCACCTATCATTCATTCACCATTGTGAGCGGCACCGGGGGCAAGGGTGAAGTGTCCTGCCCAAGGACACAACGGCAGCGATTTGGATGTCAAGAGGCGGGGAGCAAACCTGCAACCCTCAGGTTTCAGGCATGGCCGCTCTACACACTACGCCATACCGCCCCTATATATATACACACATGTATACACATATATGTTTATATACAGCTGAGATAGGCTCCAGCGACCCCCCGCGACCCCAAAAAGGGACAAGCGGTAGAAAATGGATGGATGGATGTATACATACATACATGCATACACACACACACATATATATATATATATATATACACACACACACACATATATATATATATATATATATATATATATATATATATATATATATATATATATATATATATATATATATATATATATATATATATATATATATATATATATATATATATAAGAATCAATTTATTTATATACATATATATATATACATACATACATACATACATATATATATATATATATATAAGAATCAATTTATTTATATACATATATATATACATACATACATATATATATATATATATATATATATATATATATATATATATATATATATATATATATATATATATATATATATATATATATATATATATATATATACAACCAGAAAAAAAGAGACGTTTCCTCAGCGCAAAAATTATGAGTGGTGAAGCTGTGTTTTTATTTAATCCAAAATTTTATTGCCAGTTTATTTATGAAACATATTTATTATTATTTATTTAGAATGTATTTATTTTAGCATTACATAATTGTATGCAAATGTATACTTTTTTTTTTTTATCAGTTTTACGAGTACATTTGATTAGTATTTATTTTTGTAATCAGCCTGGCCAAAGCCTTGATAATAATCTTTGTGATTAACACATGCTTTCACACTGGTAAAGTGTAAGTATGTAAGATATAATTATTAAATACCATTATAATAAAAGTATGATTACTAATTCAGTGTTAATGTTTATGTAGTGGAAAGGTTGGGCCCTAAAGTGAAAAAGGAACCCCTTAAGTAGACCAGAAGGGGATGTGTCAAGTGTGGATTCCAATCATCATAGGTCCCCTTTAGTCCTTGGAATGTGACTTTGGCCACTGGAACCATGGACACATTTATTTCTACAACTTATTTCAGTCGAAGATTTGTGAATAATAAACAAACATTGTGGTTGTTTTGTTGGCTCTTCTGCTTGAAGTCCCGGCCTGGAATCACCAAGTAAAAGTGGCCCCAAACACTCTTACAAGAACACGTTCAAAAGTCGAGCACTTGGCAAACAGCAGCGTTTGATTGGAAACATCACAGCAAATTCCGGAAGGAATACTGGACGTCTTTCAGTCGCTCCTCAAACAAGTCCTCTGTGATCGCCAGTCTCTCAGCACCTTTTAGGCATCCGCGTTCCTCCTCACTATTGCACTCTACAGCTCGGCAGAGAGGACACCAAAGACCCAAAGGTAGAGAACCCCACACCCTGCTAGTAGAACCTCAAGTTGGAGGAATCATCACAAAGCAAACAAACCACCACCCGTTTATTGGAGCCAAGAACAAGTACGAGGTGCGTTCCCAGGATTAGTTCTTACAATCTGCATTAGGACTGATCCCAGAGTCCTTTCCAAAGACTGAATCCCAGAACCCACAAGTTTATTGGAGCCAAGAACAAGTACGAGGTGCGTTCCCAGGATTAGTTCTTACAAACTGCATTAGGACTGATCCCGGAGTCCTTTCCAAAGACTGAATCCCAGAACCCACAAGTTTATTGGAGCCAAGAACAAGTACGAGGTGCGTTCCCAGGATTAGTTCTTACAAACTGAATTAGGACTGATCCCGGAGTCCTTTCCAAAGACTGAATCCCAGAACCCACAAGCTGTACCTCTGCAGACGGAGCAGGCTCTTTAGACTTGGCACACAAAGCAAACAGCGATAGAGAAGATTTGAAGGCACACAAAGATTGTGAGTGGAGGAATTTGCGTTAGTGTCCACAGAGCACAAGAAGCAGACGAGCATGCTCCGTCTCAAGCTGAAGCAGGAAGAAGAGAGTCGGAGCCGGTAGGGCGGAGGAGGACGCTAACGCTGCCAAGGATCACGAACCTGGCACGTAGAGGATGGCACTGCCCTCGTCCATGGCGAACATGTTGGATCCCGTGCAGACATAGACGCCCGCGTCCTCCGGCTGGACGTTCTGGATGGTCAGGATGCCGTTGAAGTCCATGGCGCGGTTGGGCAGCTTGCCATTCCCCTGCCGGGTCCACACCAGCGTGTAGGCCGGCGACTGGGGAGGACCACAACATGTTCACCTTCAACATCTCTTGGTTACCTCCGCCAGGAGCTAAACGTTTGTTTCAAACACGCATACGAAAACATATGTTCACAGTTCAATAAATCAACATGTCCGAAAAGGACTAGAAGGAAGTAGATCTTATTCAATTATTTACCCTTATTATTGACCTATTTAACCCTTTTCCTTTCACTAATTTTTGTAACGACTGAAGAAAACGATAAAGACATGCCATAGTAGTGTAAACTCTCTGTGGAGAACTCAATCAAGAATAAAAACAAAGCTCTCTTTGTCTCTGTGGGAGGAGGTGGGGATGTTAGTGTCGTAGAATTTCTGACCTTTTGACCTATATTTCATGTCTGTCAAGAATGTATGCTCATTTAATTCCTCTTCTATTCTGTGTCCCCGGGTGTGGGACAAAAGTGAATATTAAGTCGTGCCAACCTGTCTACAGAATGTTTTGATTGTTTAAGTATGATTGGGGAGTCCAAGGATGTTGCAAAAACAATCATGACGCAGGAGATAAAAACAGTGACGCACAAGAGACATATAAAAAATGGCAGAAGACCTGGACTCGAGAGTGATTTTGGCTTGTGTGTGTCTTGTTTACTCCGGAGTAACATGTGGTCTGTCTGCACGGCTAACTTAATTCAACCTGCACTTCTGATAATGGGTAAATAAATTTGTTGTACTAAACTACTTTTGTTGCCTGTTTAAGCTTCGGACAATCCACTACACAAATTGGCGTCACGAACAGGATCCTTACTTTATTACTCTAGTATACTCTGGACTGAAGCTGTGTGCCTCCATTGTTTTTGTAGCTGTTGTTTTGAGGCATGTTTAAAAAAAAATAAAAAATAAGTATAGTACTTCCCATAGTTCTAGTGGGTATCAGGATTATTTCAGGGAGAGCATGTCCCAAATTCCAAGCTGCTGTTTTGAGGCATGTTAAAAAAAATAATGCCCTTTGTGACTTCAATAATAAATATGGCAGTGCCATGTTGGCATTTTTTTTCATAACTTGAGTTGATTTATTTTGGAAAACCTTGTTACATTGTTTAATGCATCCAGCGGGGCATCACAACAAAATTAGGCATAATAATGTGTTAATTCCACGACCGTATATATCGGTATCGGAATTAAGAGTTGGACAATATCGGGATATCGGATATCGGCAAATAAGCCATTATCGGACATCTCTAAAAGCAACAGACAAACCCAAACAAACAAATGTATCCCTCCATTCGCTGGGGTTTGTTTGTTGGTTAGTTAGCTAGCTCGCTAGCAACGTAGCTCAAAAAGTTAAGAAAGGATTTTCATTCACTGTCTGGATTCTTTACTTTTTGGAAAGATTCCTTACTATTAGGATAGATTTTAGGGCTGTGAATCTTTGGGCACCACACAATTGGATTCGATTCTTGGTGGAAACGATTCAATTCAGAATCGATTCTCGATTTAAAATCAATACTTTTTTAATAACATTGGGTGCCAGTTCTATGATGAACTACATTCCTCTATAAAGTAAATAAACAGCTCTGATACATTTCTATATTACTTAAAAGAAAAGTAAATTGATTTTTAATATATATATATATTTTTTAAATCGATTGAGAATTGTTACAAATAAGAATCGCGATTCATTCGAACATCGATTTTTTTGACACCCCTAAAAGATATGGCCTCCGAGTGATTTTCAATAGTAGTTTGTGACGTTACAATCAGTAAACTACTAACTAACTAACCAAACATTTAATAAAGTCAGACACAAATAAGGCTAACAGAGAAGTATCCAACTCTTCTCTTTTCTAAAGTAAATCTGTACAGCAGATGTAGATCATTAAAAAAAAAAAATAATAATAATTTAATAAAATTGATTTTTGATATATATATATATTTTTATTGATTGAGAATTGCTACAAATAAGAAATCTAAATGTATTCAAAAATCAATGTTTTTGACACCCCTAGGAGATTTGCTTTTCTATAGTAGTTTGTGACATTACAATCAGTAAACTACTAACTAACTAACTAACTAACTAACTAACTAACTAACTAACTAACTAACTAACTAACTAACTAACTAACCAAACATTTTAAAAAGTCAAATACAAATAAGGATAAAAGAGAAGTATCCAACTTTTCTAAAGTAAATGTGTACAGCAGATGTAGATCAGCTACATCAACAATATGATTTGTCTGAGTGGCTGGACAGGACAGATAAAAAAAAATAACTATATATATATATATATATATATATATATATATATATATATATATATATATATATATATATATATATATATATATATATATTATATATATATATATTTTTTTCTTCTTTTTTTCTTTCTTATTTGTAACAAAGGTATTCTCAATTCTCAATCGATGAACAAAATAAATAAATATATATGTATATATATATATATATATATATATACATATATATATATATATATATACATATATATATATATATATATATATATATATATATATATATATATATATATATATATATATATATATATATATATATATATATATATATATATATATATATGTGTATTTTTAAAAATAAAAAAACATTTTTCATCGATTGAGAATTGAGAATACCTTTGTTACAAATAAGAATTGTGATTTATTCGAAAATCGATTTTTTTGGACACCCCTAAAAGATATGGCCTGGAGGAGAGTGCTTTTCTACAGTAGTTTGTGACGTTACAATCAGTAAACAACTAACTAACTAACAATTAACTAACCAACTAACTAACTAGCTGTCTGGCTAGCTACCTAACTAAATAACAAACCATATAACTAATTAACAACCCAACATGATTCTTGATATATATATATTTTCAATTGATTGAGAATTGTTACAAATAAGAAACGCGATTTATTTTTGGACACCCCTAAAAGATATGGCCTGGAGGACAGTGCTTTTCTACAGTAGTTTGTGACGTTACAATCAGTAAACTACTTACTAACTAACTAACTAACTAACTACCCAAACATTTAATAGAACCAAATACAATTAAAGCAACAAGCGAAGTATCCAACTCTTCTCTTTTCTAAACTAAATTTGTACAGCAGATGTAGATCATCTACATCAACTATATGATTTATCTGAGCGGCTGGACAGGACAGATAAAAAAATAAAATAAAAGTAAATTGTTTTTTTGATATACCGTATTTTTCGGACTATAAGTCGCATTTTTTTTCATAGTTTGGCCGGGGGTGCGACTTATACTCAGGAGCGATTTATGTGTGAAATTATTAACACATTACCGTAAAATATCAAATAATATTATTTCGCTCATTCACGTAAGAGACTAGACGTCTAAGATTTCATGGGATTTAGGGATTAGGAGTGACAGATTGTTTGGTAAACGTATAGCGTGTTCTATATGTTATAGTTATTTGAATGACTCTTACCATAATATGTTACGTTAACATACCAGGCACGTTCTCAGTTGGTTATTTATGCCTCATATAACGTACACTTATTCAGCCCGTTGTTCACTATTCTTTATTTATTTTAAATTGCCTTTCAAATGTCTATTCTTGGTGTTGGCTTTTATCAAATACATTTCCCCCAAAAATGCGACTTATATATGTTTTTTTCCTTATTTATTATGCATTTTCGGCCGGTGTGACTTATACTCCGGAGCGACTTATAGTCCAAAAAATACGATACATTTATTTTTAATCGATTGAGAATTTTTACAAATAACAATCGCTCTTTATTCGAAAATAGATTTTTTTGACACCCCTAAAAGATATTGCCTGAAGGAGATTTGCACTCTCTGAGTGCTTTCCTACAGTAGTTTCTGACGTTACAATCAGTAAACGACTAACTAACTAACTAACTAACTAACTAACTAACTAACTAACTAACTAACTAACTAACTAACTAACTAACTAACTAACTAACTAACCAAACATTTAATAAAACCAAATACAATTAAAGCAACAAGAGAAATATCCAACTCTTCTCTTTTCTAAAGTAAATGTCTACAGCAGATGTAGATCATATGCATCAGGGGTGTCCAAAGTGCGGCCCGGGGGCCATTTGCGGCCCGCAGGTCATTTTTTAACGGCCCCACGGCACATTTTAAAAATACGATTGAAAAAAATACAAAACATTAAAAGTGATATTTAAAGAGCAAACAGGTGAAATGTAACAAGAAAATGTAGCAATGTTTACTCTAATCACACAAAGCTGCCATGTAGGCTGTTTCTTTCTTTAAAAAATAATAATGAATCAAAATCAATGTCATTATGAATTATTGACCTATTCAAGGCTCCAATTACGTCACATTAAATATTTTTGAGATATTTTTTGGGGAAAATGTGGCATATTTTGTGTTTGCCATGTAAAAAAACGAGCTGTTTTTTTTAAAGAAGGGCCTAAAACGAACAAACAAAAAACATAAACAACAATAAAACTTATAATTGACAGATAGATCTGAAGTTGATCTCGAGATTATTGTGTTAAAAGTAAACAGTAAAAAAAAAAAAAATTATAATTTATTTTTTAACACTTTAATGAGTAGCAGGGTTTCCCACACATTCATTTATTTGTGGCGGCCCGCCACGAAAGAATTAAGGCCGCCACAAAAAAAAGGAAAATAATAATAATTATTATTATTATTTTATTTTTTTTGTGTCCTGTCAAGCTTCTCAGGCAAATCATATAGTTGATGTAGATGCCCATATCGGCTGTTCAGATTTACTTTACAAAAGAGAAGTGTAGGATCAAGATTTTTGGAGCTCTTTGTTCAGTGGATCAGATGTTTGATGAAGCTTTGTGTCTATCTACCACCACGACTGTTTTCTGTTTATTTGTTACTGACTGTGGCAGGACACCTCTGCCTCTGTTTCACTTTATGTTGCTGGTAAATAATATGGTTGTAGTAGTAGGCTAAAGTTAAATTATTTAGTATGCACTAATTAAAGGGGCAGAGCTTTCTGAGACATTTTAGCTTTTATATTTTTGTAAGATATATTTTTTGTAAGAACCACAATTAATAAATATATTTCAGTGAATAACTTATTGTTCAAATCTGTATATAAATATGTACATAAAGTGTTGTAATTATATTGTAAAATGGATGGATGGATGGATGGATGGATGGATGGATGGACGTTTAAAACAAAACTGTTATTAATTAGTAAGTATACATTTTTTGAGCCTTTTTAGACAAAATCATATCATTGTAGTAAATTATGCAAATTACTCGATGATGTCATGGTGACCACGCCCATAGCCACGCCCCCACCGCCACAGGTATCTTGGCAGTTTATGGGAAACACTGGAGTAGGACCCTTTTTGGATCCCCTACAATTTTAGTGTGATTAGTTTTTAAGTGTCATTGCTCAAAAAATAATAATGAATTAAAATCAATGGTGTTATGAGTTATTGACCTTTTTAAGGCTCCAATTATTATATAATCTCAAATATCCCACTTAAAAAATTTTTTGGGTGAAAATATTGCATATTTTGTGTTTTTTTCATTAAAAAAAAGGGTTTTCTTTGAAAAAAAAAAGCATACAATTCAAATCTTTAAAAAATGTTATATTGACAGATAGACCTAATGTTGCTCTAGAGATTTAAAAACTTGAATAATAACACAAACAATAATACTGAGTAATGACACATTTTTTATATTTTTTGGACCAAAACCCTTTGGTGTCCCCGGGATCAAGCCTGAGTGGAAGCCTAAATGTATATTTTTCATACATATATTGTATTGGTTTTTAAAATAAAAAATATCAAAATGGCCCCTGCTAGCTTTGATTTTTCAATGTGTGGCCCTCAGTGGAAAAAGTTTGAACACCCCTGATCTACATCAACAATATGATTTGTCTAAGGGGCTGGACAGGACAGATTAAAAATAAAGAAATAAATAAAAATCGATTTTTGATCCTTTTTTTTTTTTTAATCGATTGAGAATCGTTTCAAATAAGAATCGCGATTCATTCAAAAATAGATTTGTACTCTCCGGGTGTTTTTCTGCAGTAGTTTGTGATGTTACAATCAGTCAACTACTAACTAACTAACTAACTAAACCAGAACACGTTGACCAAGTTTTTGGATTGCATGAGTCTAAAAAGTGAAGTCTGCAAATATGGGTGAGTACTGAATTCGGTACTTTTATAAGCACCGACTGAATTCCGTGGGTAGTAGCAGGTATCGATTCACATAAAATTCAACGGTGCCATATGTCCATACCTTTCTTGCAGGTGAGGTCATAGCTTGATGCTAATTTACATTGGATTTGCCATAAACAGGCTACTATTAGCATTAGTGATTTGACATGGCGATTTCAACACCCCCAAATTGGTTAATTTGGGGGTGTTTTTTGAGTATCGTTGAGTACCATACTTCTCTCTACCTGCCAATGCAATCTGTGATGCATTGGCAAACCATTGATTTTCTGACCCGGATTCCAGACGTTACACCTGAGCGAGGCGGTCGTCCTCGTTACCTTGCTCTTTGCCGTGCAGATGAAGTTGACGGTCGCTCCCGCTCGGATTGTTTGGGCTTTGGGCTCCTCCACGGTCACCTCGATGGCT
Organism: Entelurus aequoreus; assembly: GCF_033978785.1. Taxonomy (NCBI): domain Eukaryota; kingdom Metazoa; phylum Chordata; class Actinopteri; order Syngnathiformes; family Syngnathidae; genus Entelurus; species Entelurus aequoreus. The sequence continues at coordinate 18,772,690 of NC_084737.1, forward strand.
TTGCTGGGAACACCTGGTGGAACCATGTGGAATTTGAAGGCTGCAGTTTCACACCACAAACTCCTACTGTCCCTGTCATTACGTATTCTTCGTCTTTATTTGGACGGGTAGAGCACTAGAAACCTGGGGATTGCGTCATCCGGAGTTCACAGCGTTTCAAATAATTGATCTGTGAATATTATCAGTTATTAATGTCACTACCCGATCTGCTAAAGTCAGCAACTTCCCTTCCTTACTACGAAGCAGTTTTTACAAAATATACTGTAAATTCCAGACTATAAACTGCTACTTTCTTCCTACGCTTTGAACCCGGAGGCCTATAAAACAGTGCGGCTCAATTTTGGATTTTCTTCGCTGACGGCCATAGAGCAAATAGTTTTCATGATATGGCGTGTTATTGTTTGCTCTATGGAAGAGTTCACTCTCTGCAGGTGTTGCAGGTTGAAAACGGACTTCCCTAAATACCTGACCGAGCTTCTGCACCATCATACCTCGTCTAGAGCCCTAAGGTCAGCTGACCAACTGCTGCTGCAAGGTCCCCAGATCCAGGCTTAAGACCAGAGGGGACAGAGCCTTCTCCGTTGCCGCCCCTAAGCTCTGGAACAGCCTTCCCCTCCACATTAGGTCAGCCCAGAGCCTGGGGGTCTTCAAAACCCTTCTTAAGACCTATATCTTCTCGCTGGCCTTTAACCTGAGCTGAGCCCGCCCACTAGGCCACCATTTCTAGACCACCCCCCCTCACTTTAATTGTTTTTTTCAATTTGTCACACTTTTATTATTTCATTATTTTTATCTTGCAATTTTACTTTTTATCCGAACCCTTTTAACGTATTCCTTTTGCACTATCTTGTTTAGCTTATTCATTGTTTATGTTCTTTGTTTTTGTTTTTATTATTGTTTTTTTTGCACTTTGGTCCAATTTAAAAATTGTTGTAAAAGTGCTATATAAATAAAGTTGCCTTGCCGTGCCTCGCCTATTGCCCCGAACTGGAAGTAAAACCGTCCATAGCGTTTTCTACTCGTACGATCCCAAGCAACTTTTGCGAGTTTTACAATATAACTAAAACAATTCGTACCTACTAAAGCGTCCCATGTGTGACGTCTGTAGGAGTGTTTTCATGCATATGTGTACGTGCTATCGTAATGTAATCCAGCTGGCGTCGTTAGCATTAGCTAATCTGTTAACACGTTTACAAGTGTCTGTGTTAGTATTACTAACTTACAATGGCATTCTTTTTGTATTGTTTCAGTTTCACAAATTCCTTACTAGATTCACCAAAACGTCCCTGTGGAGTTATTGAGTCTGTTTAGCTGATTGGAGAGGTAGCTTGCGCAGCTAGCGGGTCCATGCCGATGACTTCTGTTTTGTTTGGTCGGCCGTTTTACTGCCGTTTGGAAACAATTAATGTACTGTATGTAAATAACATTTACAGACTATTTCAGTGTAAATAACTCATTTCACAACCTATACATATCTGTAGCTTATAGTCAGGTGCGACTAATATATGGAAAAGTATTTTTTTTTCCCTAAATGTAGTGGGTGTGGCTTATATACCGGTGCGCTCTGTAGTCCTCATACTTGCCAACCCTCCCGATTTTCCCGGGAGACTCCCGAATTTCAGTGCCCCCCCGAAAACCTCAAGGGGGCAACCATTCTCCCGAATTTATCCCGATTTCCACCCGGACAACAATATTGGGGGCGTGCCTTAAAGGCACTGCATTTAGCGTCCTCTATAACCTGTCGTCACGTCCGCTTTTCCTCCATTCAAACAGCGTGCCGGCCCAGTCACATAATATATGCGGCTTTAACCCACACACAAGTGAATGCAAGGCATACTCGATCAACAGCCATACAGGTCACACTGAGGGTGTCCGTATAAACAACTTTAACACTGTTACAAATATGCGCCACACTGTGAAATCACACCAAACAAGAATGACAAACACATTTCGGGAGAACATCCGCACCATAACACAACATAAACACAACAGAACAAATACCCAGAACCCCTTGCAGCACTAACTCTTCTGGGACGCTACAATATGCCAATATACACCCCCGCTACCACCAAACTCAGTGCCCCAACCCCGCCCACCTCAACCCCCCTCCCGCCCCATCTCCCAAATTCGGAGGTCTCAAGGTTGGCAAGTACGGTAGTCCTAAATATATGGCAATTATTGAACTTTTATCTACTGTTAACCTCAAATAACCGACTCTCTTCTTTGCATTTTGCACCCCAATAGAGCAAAACCCCGAGAATAAACACTTTGGATCTAGTCTCAGACTAGATCTGTCCTATCCGAGTCTGTGAGCAGGAACTGACGACGGCGCTCGGATGAGAAGTCCAACGACTCCCGAGACAACCTGAACAGTGCAGCTGCGATGCATTCAGTGTCCTGATAAAAAAAACAGTTGATCATGTCACGGCCCGGGCACATGCCAATGCGCATTCCTCGCAGAGCGCACCTTGGGACACGCCCACGGCCGCTCCTCTCCTGCACGAGTCACTCCACCGGCTGCAATCAATCTGAAATGAGCGCACCTGTCGGTGATGATCTTCTTAAGCCTGCACAACCTGCCATCCCTCGCCGGAATATAACCTTCTGTTGGCGTACCGTAAGCTTGTCTTCAGCTTCCTAGTTGCCTTCTGTCCTGATCTCTGTGTTTTTCCCTGCGTTGATTGTCGTGTCCTCCCTCACCCCGCAGTTCCGTGTGTGCATCCCCGAGTCACATACTTGCCAACCTTGAGACCTTCAATATCGGGAGGTGGGGGGGGGCTTGGTTATTTACAGCTAGAATTCACCAACTCGAGTATTTCATATATATTTCATATATATATATATATATATGTATGAAATACTTGACTTTCAGGGAATTCTAGCTATATATATATTTTTTATTTATTTTTTATTTTATTTACATAGAAAAAAGAAAAAAAACACTTGAATTTCAGTGTTCCAGTGGCTATCCATTAGATGGCAGTATTGTCCTGTTTAACTTCTCCGTTCATGATGAGTATATCATTTCGGCCGCCATGTCTGTAATTTCCTCGTTCTTCTGCTTCGTCTCCTTGTTGTGTGCGCAGTTGTGCACTCTATAAAAGCCCTAGATGTTATGACGTCTTTGGGCAGGCAAGCTGTTTATTTTGTGGGAAAGCGGACGTGAGAACAGGCTGTCCCCACTCAGTCTCAGGTCCGCATTGAGCTGGAGGGGGCGTGGCCTCCAGCTCCGGCTGAATACCGGGAGTTTGTCGGGAGAAAATCTCTGTTGGGAGGTTGTCGGGAGAGGCGCTGAATATCGGGATTCTCCCGCTAAAAACGGGAGGGTTGGCAAGTATGCCGAGTCAAGCTGTGCGTCTTGTCCTCCTAGATCTTCCCTGCCTCCCCCGTGCTTCCTGGTTCTCGACTCCTCGCTAGCCCCCGGACTATGACGACTTGCTCCTGCCTCTCGACCCCACTTCCGCCTCTGGATCATCTGCCTGCCCCACGGACTTCCGTGTTCTTTCGCTCTCGACAACACTTGGTAACACACACCTCAGCTAACTACACACATAGTCTCACACACATACACTCTTGGGTTTTGACACTCTCCATTTCCTTAGTGTAGTTTATTAGTTAGTATTGTTTATTATTATTATTATATATACATATTGACTATATATATAATAAATTATTGAACATTACTTCCCCCTGGTGTCTGTTGCCGTCATCTTCCTTAGTCAAACCATAACAGATCAATGGCTATTCATTAAATACTGTTAAACTCAGAATGACGCTATCAATGAGTTTTTAGTACTTTACCGGTCCAAATACTTCACTACGAATATGTGATGGCGTCGATAAAAAGCCCTGAGATGAAAATCTTTGGCAAGATTTACAAAACAATCCATCAGTGATATGTCGAGGAGCTAGTCTCAGTACCCTGCAGGCAAGACTTATACATTTCGGAAAGAAAGTAGCCCTGTTATGCAAAACACAAGGTAGTTGTCGGGAAAATATACGCACTCGTGACAACGATTTCTGCACGGCTCCTGTTGCTGCTGCGCTGGTCCCGGCAGGTACACACGTAAACGCCGGCGTCGCTTGGCTGGACATTGTGGAAGTAAAGTTCTGCTCCTGCACACAACACAAACCACTGATTAGTTATTAAGACTCTCCCACACACGTATTTACGTCTCTTTCTAGAGGATTCTACAGATTATCAACGATTATCAACCGATATTTGCATTTTAACGTATATCGGCCATTTTTTATCTCCATCTGCCATTTTTTTGACAACTAATGACATCAGCAGATACAATATGTAAACAGATGATACCAGTATTTAGTAAATAAATCAATCATTAGTGAAGTAGATTGTAACAATTATGGCTATAAGGTCCCCTTTTTGTCATTTCATGAGGCCACGCCCACCATCGTGCCGTCTCCCTGCAGTGCTGGTCGCCTCCAATACGTGTCTTCTACAATACGTGCCTGTCAAAACTCCCATTTTTGGACGGGAAATCCAGTTTTTGTCCTTCTTCCCTGGCATATTTTGTGGTTCCGTTTAGTTTTTTTGGCTACTGCAGCAATAGAGTTGTTGGACAAAACTTTGTCTGCTTTTTCAAGGAGTGCACAGAATTTCATGTTCTGAGATTCAATCAAATAATGCGATGGACATGGGTAAGATAGAAAAAATATTTCTGCCAAAAATGCTGAATTTTAATACACAGAATTTTTTTTACACTGAAATTTTATTTTACATTGAATTTTTGTACACTGGACTTTTTTACACTGAATTTTTACACTTATTTTTTTGCACTGAATTTTAATACACAAAAAAACATGGACACTGAATTTTTTTTAGGGATTTTTTTACACTGAACTTTTTTACAAACTGAATCTTTTTATACTGAATTTGTATATGCTGAGATTTGTACACTCAATTTTTACACACTCAATTTTTTTACACTGAACTTTTTTACACTGAAATTTTTTACACTGATTTTTTTTACACTGATTTTTTTACACTGAACTTTTTTACACTGAATTTTTATACACTGAGTTTTTTTGCACTGAATTTTTATAGACTGAATTATTTTGCACTGAATTTTAATACACTGACATTTTTTTTACACTGAATTTTTTACACAACTTTTTTACACTGAATTTTTATGAACTGAATTTTTATAAACTGAATTTTTTTACAAATTGAATATTTTTTAAATTGAATTTGTATGTACTGAGATTTGTACACAACATTTTTACACTGAATTTTTTCACATTGAACTTTTTTACACAGAATTTTTATACACTGAGTTTTTTTGCACTGAATTTTTATAGACTGAATTCTTTTGCATTGAATTTTATTACACTGAACATTTTTGTACACTGAATTGTTTTACATCGATTTTTTTTCACATTGAACTTTTTTACACTGAATTTTCATAAACTGAATTTTTTTTACAAACTGAATCTTCTTACACTGAATTTTTATGTACTGAGATTTGTACACTGAATTTTTACACACTGAATTTTTTTTACATTGAATTTTTTAACACTGGATTTTTCATAAGCTGAGTTTTTTTCACTGAACTTTTTTTCACAACTTTTTTACACAGAATTTTTATAAACTGAATTTTTTTTACAAACTGAATATCTTTTAAACTGAATTTGTATATACTGAGATTTGTACACAACATTTTTACACTGAATTTTTTCACATTGAACATCTTTACACGGAATTTTTATACACTGAGTTTTTTTGCACTGAATTTTTATAGACTGAATTATTTTGCACTGAATTTTATTACACTGATCATTTTTGTACACTGAATTGTTTTACATCGATTTTTTTTCACACTGAACTTTTTTACACTGAATTTTCATAAACTGAATTTTTTTTACAAACTGAATCTTCTTACACTGAATTTTTATTAACTGAGATTTGTACACTCAATTTTTACACACTGAATTTTTTTACATTTAATTTTTTAACACTGCATTTTTCATAAGCTGAGTTTTTTACACTGAATATTTATCCACTGAATTTTTAGCCACTTAATTTTTATACACTGAGGGTTTTTTTTGCACAAAATTTGTTATACACTGAATTATTTTGCAATAAATTTTAATACACTGAATTGTTTTACACTGGAAAAAATTTTTAATGAATTTTTTTACACTGAATTTTCAAAAACTGAGATTTGTACCTCAATTTTTACACACAATTTTTTTACACTCAATTTTTTATAAACAGAGATTTTTACACTGAAATCTTTTACACTGAATTTTTATAATTTGAATGTTTTTACAGACAATTTTTTTTACACTGGTTTTTTGCATACGGAGATTTTTATTCACAATTTTTACACACTCAATTTTTTATAAACTGATTGATTTTACACTAAATTTTTAACCACTGAATTATTATCCACTGACTTTTTTGCACTGAATTGTACAAACTGATTTTTTTTACATTTAATTTTGTCAAACTCATTTGAAGTAAAAAAAAATTTCAGTTCACAAAATGGAAATTTAGTGTCAAAAAAAAGCTTTCATAATAAAGAACCAAATTAACTTCTATACCCGCCTTCTGCCCGTGTGGAACTGGAATAGGCTCCAGCACCCCCGTGACTCTGTGAGGGACAAGCGGTCGAAAAAGGATGGACGGACAGGAAGAAATTATGTCAGCCATCTTGAAAAATGTGATTAATAATCGGTATCTGCCCTGAAAAAAAACATATTGGTCAATCTCTCGTATAAAGACGGGGGTACTACAAGAACCAGGATTAAGTTCTATGGAGGGGCTGTAGACACGTTTGTAGCAGGTATGAAGTATTTTATGGACACAGGTCAATGATGGGAGATCTTTATGTGTCCATCTCAAACAGTTGGTGACAAAAGTGCGTGACATGGCCTTGCCTTGTCTGCGTCGGTCAGCGCTGCTGGAGATGGGCCGCCCGTCCTCTCTGGACCAGTAGAAGTAGTGCGGCGGGGAGCCGGACACCTGGCAGCGCAGGACCACCGAGCCGCCCTGAGTTGTCAGAACCCTCTCCGGGTAGACCCTCACCACGAGGGCCGCTGCCGCTGCAAAGTGCGGAGAAGGAAAGGAAGGGACAACGTCTTATTTGGGGGCCAAACAGACGCTTGAAGAAACATTTCAGAACATATGAAGTGCGATCATGGGCAGCAGATGTTAATATTTCATGAACTGTGATTTTAATCGCTTGTTTTTTGGGAACAAGACAATGTGGACACAAACTGGGAGGTCAAGGGTGTCCAAACTTTTTGAGAAAAAATATATCTGCCAAAAATGCTGAATTTTTATACACTGAATTATTTTGCACTGAATTTTAATACAATTAATTTTTTTTACACTGACATTTTTTTTTACACTGAATTTTTGTACATTGAACTTTTTTACATTTAATTTTTACACACTGAGTTTTTTTGCATTGAATTTTTATCGACTGAATTATTTTGGACTGAATTTTAATACACCGAATATATACATATATACACATATATATACACACATATATATTTATATATATATTTAGATATATATATATATATATATATACACAGTATTATATTAATATGATGAATAAATAATTAATACAATTGGATATTAAGAGTATGTGAAAGTTCGACTCCTACCTTGTTTACTTTCGTGACAACCTTCTTAAAGTTTTGCAATCAATCAGAAATATCAAGCAGCTAAACTGCGCCAAACGTGGATATGTGTGGAGAGAGTGTTTTACATTTTTCCCATCACATAATGGATTTTAATTTAGATTTTTTTCCACTGCGTTTGAACGTTTTTCATTATCTCCACAATGTTCAGTGAGCAGGTTGTGTTATGTGTGACCGTGTGTGTTTATTTTTTGCGCCATGACTAGGGAAGGTGGTTTGGATTGTGTCATATGTAATGGTCATTTACTTAGGTCATTGATCTGAGTTACTCACGATGTCCACAAAATAGCGGCAAATCTGTAGCATTCAAAGACAGCCTGGTAGTTAAGGTTAATTTAAGAATAATTTGGAAGCTGCTTTAAAGTTATGACGTCTCACGGGCCAAATTGAAGAGGCTGGCGGGCCGTAGTTCGGACACCCCTATGTTGAATGCAATGTAAATGACAACAAACTCTATGATACGTGTGATAAAGCAGCAACTAATTAATTAAATTCATGAATTTTTGTGACTGCTTGTGTTTTTATTTCTTGTATACGATAAAAACTTCCTGCAAATACAAACCCCGTTTCCATATGAGTTGGGAAATTGTGTTAGATGTAAATATAAATGGAATACAATAATTTGCAAATCATTTTCAACCCATATTCAGTTGAATATGCTACAAAGACAACATATTTGATGTTCAAACTGATAAACATTTTTTTTGTGCAAATAATCATTAACTTTAGAATTTAATGCCAGCAACACGTGAAAAATAAGTTGGGAAAGGTGGCAATAAATACTGATAAAGTTGAGGAATGCTCATCAAACACTTATTTGGAACATCCCACAGGTGAACAGGCAAATTGGGAACAGGTGGGTGCCATGATTGGGTATAAAAGTAGATTCCATGAAATGCTCAGTCATTCACAAACAAGGATGGGGCGAGGGTCACCACTTTGTCAACAAATGCGTGAGCAAATTGTTGAACAGTTTAAGAAAAACCTTTCTCAACCAGCTATTGCAAGGAATTTAGGGATTTCACCATCTACTGTCCGTAATATCATCAAAGAGTTCAGAGAATCTGGAGAAATCACTGCACGTAAGCAGCTAAGCCCGTGACTTTCGATCCCTCAGGCTGTACTGCATCATCAAGCGACAACAGTGAGTAAAGGATATCACCACATGGGCTCAGGAACACTTCAGAAACCCACTGTCAGTAACTACAGTTGGTCGCTACATCTGTAAGTGCAAGTTAAAACTCTCCTATGCAAGGCGAAAACTGTTTATCAACAACACCCAGAAACGCAGTCGGTTTCGCTGGGCCTGAGCTCATCTAAGATGGACTGATACAAATGAGTTTGAACATCAAATATCTTGTCTTTGTAGTGCATTCAATTGAATATGGGTTGAAAAGGATTTGCAAATCCTTGTATTCTGTTTATATTTACATCTAACACAATTTCCCAACTCATATGGAAACGGTGTTTGTAAGATAAATGCTTGGGTCCGGCACCATGCGCTCAGACTAGATCAGTCCTGAGTCTGTGAGCATGCTCGGATGGGAGGCCAGACGTCTTCTAAGACTCAAGAGTCATCGGAGAGAACAAAGACCGGATAGATGAATAAAGGACTTGTTTTTTTCTGACAGCTTACCATCGTATGGACGACACTTCTGCCTCTCCTGCGGGTTGCCAACGTACCCAGGAGCACAACTGTGGGTCAAAACACACAATGGAAAGATAAAAACCCAAATACTAACTGGCTGTGGTCCCCATTGATGCCTTGCTTGAAAGGAAGACTTACCGCTCACAGTACTGGCCCGTGTACCCAGGCTGGCAAGCGGTACACTGGTAGCCGGCATGGCCCAGGCTCTCGCAGGTAGGAGAGAACCTGTCACAAACGAGACGCTGAATGCAGAGCAATACCCCGTACGACTCCAGCAAAGAAGCTTCAGCTGACAATGATGCTTTTAAAATGTGAAACATGTGTTTTCCACGTGTCACGGATGCTACCTTTGCTTATCCTGTTGTCCAAAACTGTTGACAGAGAAGAGTTTGAGCGCTGAAGGCCGCCATTATATGCGTTTTTTACCTGACCCTCGCACAGCAGTCATTTGGAAAGGTGGAAGTAGTAGGACAGATGCAGGTGTTAGGTGTTCTTGGAAGTTCATGACTGGCTGGTTCCTACAACTGCCCGAGTACACTGGGAGGTAGGGATCCCAATGTGGTACTTTTAAAGGCCTACTGAAACCCACTACTACCGACCACGCAGTCTGATAGTTTATATATCAATGATGAAATCTTAACATTGCAACACATGCCAATACGGCCGGGTTAACTTATAAAGTGCAATTTTAAATTTCCCGCGAAATATTCTGCTGAAAACGTCTCGGTATGATGACGTTTGCGCGTGACGTCACGGATTGTGCGCACATATTGGGACACCATTGTGGCCAGCTATTAAGTCGTCTGTTTTCATCGCAAAATTCCACAGTATTCTGGACATCTGTGTTGGTGAATCTTTTGCAGTTTGTTTAATGAACAATGAAGACAGCAAAGAAGAAAGCTGTAGGTGGGAAGCGGTGTAATAGCGGCCGGCTGCAGCAACACAACCAGGAGGACTTTGAGTTGGATAGCAGACGCGCTACCGTGAGTACGCAGCTTTGGCTTCCAAACATTTGATCGCTTGCCCGTCCGTGCGTGCCGCTATGTGCATGTCACGTACGTAACTTTGGGGAAATATATGTGCTCTATGAACTTTACGGAGGTGAACGGTACTTTGGGCTGTGGGATTGAGTGTGTTGTGCGGGTGTTTGAGTTGTATTGGTGGGTTCTATGGACGGGAGGGGGGAGGTGTTTGTTATGCGGATTAATTTGTGGCATATTAAATGTAAGCCTGGTTGTGTTGTGGCTAATAGAGTATACAGTATATATGTCTTGTTTTTATTTACTGTTTTAGTCATTCCCAGCTGAATATCAGGTCCCACCTGCCTCTCACAGCATCTTCCCTATCTGAATCGCTTCCACTGCCCTCTAGTCCTTCACTCTCACTTTCCTCATCCACAAATCTTTCATCCTCGCTCAAATTAATGGGGTAATCGTCGCTTTCTTGGTCCGAATCGCTCTCGCTGCTGGTCAACATGATTGTAAACAATGTGCAGATGTGAGGCGCTCCACAACCTGCGACGTCACGCTACTTCCGGTACAGGCAAGGCTTTTTTATCAGCGACCAAAAGTTGCGAACTTTATCGTCGATGTTCTCTACTAAATCCTTTCAGCAAAAATATGGCGATATCGCGAAATGATCAAGTATGACACATAGAATGGACCTGCTATCTTCGTTTAAATAAGAACATTTCATTTCAGTAGGCCTTTAAAGGTGCTGACCCAATTATTTTGGTAAACTCTCTCCCTACCAAGCTCCCTCTAAGTCATGTGGAAAATTGCAACATTACTTAGAAAGAGTTTGGCCGAGTGATTGTTAACATCAGTCGGTGTTTAGTCTTGCAACTGGACTAACGAGCCTTGCAACCGGACGTGTCGTCACGTGCAACAAAGGTATGGAAATATGGCGCTGTTTGATTTGAAGTGAATCGATACCCGGTAGTACCTACGGATTTGGCTCAGTGCCTATTCATGTACCGAAGTCTGGACCCATCCCTACTGGCTACAGAGCTGAACCTCCAGATTCTGCAGGAAGCTTGTGTTCCGCAATACAAGACTTGAACTCTAAACACAGGAGGAATGTACGATCCCAGAATGTGTGCCAGGACTCACTGGTTGTCCGGGTCAGTGTGAGGGCAGGCGCAGGGCTGGCAGTCCTCTGGCGTGCCAACAGTGGGGTCCCCAAAGAAGCCGGAGGCACACTGCTCGCAGAGCTCCCCCTGCGAGTTGTGCAGGCAGTTCTGCAAGTACAAGAAAGAGGTTTGGGCCGGGCTCAGTCACACCGCGAAGGCGTGTTCTGCGCTCCCTACTGTGCAGACGCCGGTCTCGGGGTGGCAGGAGTCCGAGTGGCCGTTGCATTCGCAGAGCTCACAGTGGCCCAAGTACAAGCCTCCGCCTGTGCGAGTATAACCGGGCGCGCAGTCCTGAAACAGAAAGTCCCTCACTCAGAAGAGGACGGAGCATTTCAGTCCAGTCCGGGACGGGGGAAACACCCACCTGGCAGGAAAGTCCCATGTATCCGGGAGGGCAGCGGCACTGCTCCACCTCCAGAGCCTGCGCCAGGCCGCTGTAGTTGGGCACGGACACCTCCATGCTGACGTCGGAGATGCTGGACGAGCGCATCTCACTGAAGTAGGACGCTCGGATCAGGACGTCGTCAAGGTCGGCCAGGACCATCAGCAGATGCTCCCTTGTGGCGGGCATGCCGTCAGGGCGACGCCAGTGTTCCTAGGAATGACAGAGATAAGAAAACTACTTTTAGCTAAAAGGATCCATTAGTGCTCATTTTATTCCTTATCAGGTCTGGCCAAGTACAATTAGCTAACGCCACCTTTCACATTTGGACCTTTTTTCCCGGTACCTCACCATCGATATCGCTACGCAGCGATTTTTGTCTTTATGCGTTAATAAATGTCGATTTTTCAATCTTTTTAAATCTTTTTTTTTTTAACTTCCCAGTATCATTTGCAAGTATTATAAAAGTACTTTACGTGCAGTTACACTTCCAAACTTGTGTCAACAAGTAGCACCTCAGAAAACACTTGTCTCTCCAAGTACCACCATATTAAAGTACAGTAGCGTAGAAGGCCCAAGTATTCGTTAAAAACAAGGCAGATGTTTTATCTGACAAGTATATTTCATATTTTACACACAGTTTGAACAGTAACACTGTGTTTGAATATAGGAAAATAAAACACCGTACTTTCATCGAGTGATTCTTTGGCGTACCACTAGATGGCACCCGCGTACCAGAGTACTCCAGCATGTTGTCGTAGTCAGGAAGTAGTCTTTGCCATTAAGTATACTTTGTTATATTTTTATTAACTTATTAATGTAATATTTATTTTTACATACATTTTATACTATTTTTACATGCCGTTAATTTGAGTTATTCTCCAGTGTGGACGCCTCAAAGGTGACGTTGTTCCTCAAATCCTCACTGCCAAGCCATGTTTTGTTTTTGTTTTATTACTGTCAATAGTGATGTGTGAGTGTGTGTGTTTTCTTCTTTTAAATTTTTTTTTTTACAGCACTTTGTGTTTGCCACTTGCCCGAGTATGAAAAATGAAATATAAATAAAGTTGGATTTGATTTAATTTGCCAGTTGAGTCCTACAAAGTGTCCGTACTGTAAGTATTGCATTCATGACACGCCAGCTGTTTGATTTAAACGTGCATCTTAGTTGTAGATTTTTTGTTGAAATCACCATGTAAAATTGCTAATGCTAATTGGTAGCTTGTCTATGGCACATTCAGTGTAAATTAGCATCGAGCTAGCCAATATCCAGAACTGGAGCCTTTCAAGTGCCCTTGTCTTGCCGTGTTTGAGTTTATCAGGCATGTGATTTGAACTTAATGAAAAAGACTGAAAATAAGCCGGGTGTCTGGGGGCCGCAGCTCCCCAGCCAGGTCCAGGGCGATGCCCTGGCGGGTGGACAATGGGGGCACCGGGGGGACCTCCCCTCCCCCACCAAAGCTCCTGTTTTTTCAGCAATTGAACATGCAAAAATTTGCAAAAAAAGCACCATTTCAAGATTTGTTTTAGTGTTTAAATAATTTTAAAATGATCAACAGAGTTGACATAAATACATACATTCAGTCTGTTTCAGTCACTGTTATTTAGTCACAACAGTAATTACAACTTGTGTTCACATCCACAGGAACCACATGGGTTAGCCTACTCTATACAGTATTTACAACCTTCCTAGTGTTCACTTCACAGCCACAGATAGTTCATCTAGTTATTTACATTATTTACACATTACTTTGTCGGTTTCAGTCACTATGTTATTTAGTCACGACAGTAATTACAACTTGTGTTCACATCCACAGGAACCACATGGGTTAGCCTACTCTATACAGTATTTACAACCTTCCTAGTGTTCACTTCACAGCCACAGATAGTTCATCTAGTTATTTACATTATTTACACATTACTTTGTCTGTTTCAGTCACTATGTTATTTAGTCACGACAGTAATTACAACTTGTGTTCACATCCACAGGAACCACATGGGTTAGCCTACTCCATACAGTATTTACAACCTTACTAGTGTTCACTTCACAGCCACAGATGGTTTATCTAGTTATTGACATTATTTACACATTACTTTGCCTGTCAGTCACTATTTTATTTAGTCACTACAGTAATTACAACTTGTGTGCGCATCCACAGGAACCACATGGGTTAGCCTACTCTATACAGTTTTTACAACCTTACTAGTGTTCACGTCACAGCCACAGATGGTTTATCTACTTATTTACATTATTTACACATTACTTTGCCTGTCAGTCACTATTTTATTTAGTCACTACAGTAATTACAACTTGTGTGCGCATCCACAGGAACCACATGGGTTAGCCTACTCTATACAGTTTTTACAACCTTACTAGTGTTCACGTCACAGCCACAGATGGTTCATCTAGTTATTGACATTATTTACACATTACTTTGCCTGTCAGTCACTATTTTATTTAGTCACTACAGTAATTACAATTTGTGTTAGCATCCACAGAAACCACATGGGTTAGCCTACTCCATACAGTATTTACAACCTTACTAGCGTTCACTTCACAGCCACAGATGGTTCATCTACTTATTTACATTATTTACACATTACTTAGTCGGTTTCACTCACTATGTTATTTAGTCACTACAGTAATTACAACTTGTGTTCGCATCCACAGGAACCACATGGGTTAGCCTACTATATACAGTATTTACAACCATACTAGTGTTCACTTCACAGCCACTGATGGTTCATCTAGTTATTTACATTACTTACACATTACTTTGTCGGTTTCAGTCACTATGTTATTTAGTCACGACAGTAATTACAACTTGTGTTCACATCCACAGGAACCACATGGGTTAGCCTACTCCATACAGTATTTACAACCTTCCTAGTGTTCACTTCACAGCCACAGATGGTTCATCTAGTTATTTACATTATTTACACATTACTTTGTCTGTTTCAGTCACTATGTTATTTAGTCACGACAGTAATTACAACTTGTGTTCGCATCCACAGGAACCACATGGGTTAGCCTACTATATACAGTATTTACAACCATACTAGTGTTCACTTCACAGCCACAGATGGTTCATCTAGTTATTTACATTATTTACACATTACTTTGTCTGTTTCAGTCACTATGTTATTTAGTCACGACAGTAATTACAACTTGTGTTCGCATCCACAGGAACCACATGGGTTAGACTACTATATACAGTATTTACAACCATACTAGTGTTCACTTCACAGCCACAGTTGGTTCATCGAGTTAGTCATATTTTTTATACATTACTTTGCTTCATTCACACATTACTTTAGCATTTTTGCTTTGATGGCTCTGACATGAGCCTTCCTGGTAAATCTCTGAGCAGATTGCATTTTCCTTCGATTTTTTCAAGTTAATAATTTTTAATGGAAAACCATAGTTTTTAGCACTGCGGCCGCAAACCGAAATGGATTATTAAAAAAACCTACTCATTACGGGAAGACCGTAGTTATTGGCAAGTATGGTAAAGAGACGGATCTTATTTACGGATTTTAAAACACATCATACGTCGGAAAAAAACGAAGAAAACGGAAATTCAAAAACATTTTTTTTTACAGAGATAAAAAAGACGGATTTCCGACTATAGACGGAAAAATAACATGCCTGGTAGATCTGTGTGCTTGTTTGCCCGCCTAGTGTTTGAGACGGTGCAGCGTCTGCAACTGTAGGTGACGTCAACAAATGTACTGAAATATGCTACTGTTTGATTTACGCGAATCGATAGTCGGTGCCTATAAAAGTAGGGATTTCAATACCCATACCCATGACCGCTCCGCTCACCTCCGAGAAGACGATCTCAAACTGCCGGGTCTCTCTGCCGCCGAGCTGCCTCCTCTGCCAGGACTGTGCCGCTACCAGAGTGATGTCATTTCCCTGCAGGAGCAACAACGACAACATACTGCAAGGGCGGGAAGAGAGCTGCGTGTTTTGTGCACGAGTAAAGCGGGAGCACTTACGATAATCTGCACGTCGGCATCTTCGAGGAGAGTTCCTCTGGCAGCGGCCACGTAGGAGACGGTGTATTTCAGTTTGCCGCCGTATGAGCCCACCTGAGACACGGCCAACATTCATCAATTAGCACATTTTGGCTGCTCTGCTCAGTAAAGTGCTCGTAAAACGATGCAAACTCAATTAAAACACCACTTTTCAATTGCAATCCTTTGTTGTATCAGATAATGCACAATAGAAACTATCAGTTGGGCGATTGTCAATAGATTTATGTCAATAAAAACTCCACTTTTAAATTGCATTCCTTTGTTGTATCAAATATTGCACAATATGAACTATCAGTTGGGCGATTGTCAATATATATATATATATATACACTTTTCAATTGCAATCCTTTGTTGTATCAAATATTGCACAATAGGAACTATCAGTTGGGCGATTGTCAATATATATATATACACTTTTCAACTGCAATCCTTTGTTGTATCAAATATTGCACAATAGGAACTATCAGTTGAGCGATTGTCAGTATATTTATGTCAATAAAAACTCCACTTTTTAATTTGCAAACCTTTGTAGTATCAGATAATTCACAATAGGAACTATCAGTTGGGCGATTGTCAATATATTTATGTCATAAATGGGTTTTAAATCCATCACTATGTTGTATTTCCTTTCTTTTAACTGTATTGTTCAGCACATGGGACCAACTCTCTACAAACAATACAAAACTCATAAAGAATTGACTTCAACACAATGGGAAAGAAGAACGAAGAACTGAAAAAAAATAATTTAATCGATTATTTATCTGATTCATTTTTTTTTTAAATAGAATAAATATTATTCAAATGATGATGGTTGTTTAATGTTAATGATAACATGACTTGTGTTAAGTGAAATGTCAAACTTAAATATTAAATCAATTGGTAAGGTACTTTAGGAGGGATTATTAAATTATTAAATAGTTGATTAGTAGGTAAGTGAATTAGAACTCATAATTAAATTACTAAAATATCAAAATAATTAGTAATTTAATTGTGAAAAAGGGAATTAGGATCCAACATTAAATCATTGAAATCTAAACTTAATAAGTAAGGTGAATGTAAAAAAAAAAAAGTGAATTAGGAGCCATAATTAAATTATTGAAAAATCAAATTAATAAGTGAGGTAATTGTGAAAAAAAGGTAAATATGGATGCATTTTTGAATATTAGATTAATAGGTAAGTGAATTAGGACTCATAATTGAATTACTGAAATATCAAATTAATTAGTGAGGTAATTGTCAAAAAAAAGTGAATTCAATTATTAAATATTAGATGAATAGGTAAGTGAATTAGGACTCATAATTGAATTACTGAAATATCAAATTAATTAGTGACGTAATTGTAAAAAAAAAGGGAATTAGGTTCCATCATTAAATTATTGAAATATAAAAATTAATAAATTAGGTAATTGTGGGGGAAAAAATGAAATTGGGATCATCATTAAATTATTCAAATATTAAATTAACAAATTAGGTAATTTTGGGGGTAAAAGTGAATTAGGTTCCATCATTAAATTATTGAAATATTAAATTCATAAATGAGTTAATTGTGGGGAAAAAAGTCAATTAGGATCATCACTAAATTATTAAATTAATAAGTGAGGTTATATAAAAAAAAGGATTTAGGTCCCATCATTAAATTATTAAAATATTAAAATTAATAAGTGAGGTAATTGAATAAAAAAGGTAAATAAAGATGCATTATTAAATTATTAAATATTAGATTAATAGGTAAGTGAATTAGGACTCATAATTGAATTATTGAAATATCAAATTAATTAGTGACGTAATTGTAAAAAAAAAAAAAAAAGGGAATGAGGTTTCATCATTAAATTATTGAAATATTAAATTAATAAATGAGATAATTGTGGGGGAAAAGTCAATGAGGATCATCATTAAATTATTAAAATATTAAATTAAAAAGTGAGTTAATTGTGAAAAAACGGGAATTGAGATAATTTATTAAACTATTGAAATATTAAATTATTAAGTGAGGTAATTGTGAAAAAAAGTAAATAATCATTTATTATTAAATTATTAAATATTACATTAATAGGTAAGTGAATTAGGACTCATAATTGAATTATTGAAATATCAAATTAGTTAGTGATGCAATTGTAAAAAAAAAAAAAAAGGGAATGAGGTTTCATCATTAAATTATTGAAATATTAAATTAATAAATGAGATAATTGTGGGGAAAAACTCAATGAGGATCATCATTAAATTATTAAAATATTAAATTAAAAAGTGAGGTAATTGTGAAAAAACGGGAATTAAGATCATTCATTAAACTATTGAAATATTGAATTAATAAGTGAGGTAATTGTGAAAAAAGGTAAATAAGAATTTATTATTAAATACTAAATTAATAGGTAAGTGAATTAGGACTCATAATTGAATTACTAAAATATCAAATGAATTAGGTAATTGTGAAAAACAGTGAATTCCATCATTAAATATTGAAATATTAAGTAAGGTAATTGTGGGGAAAAAGTCAATTAGGATCATCATTAAATTATTAAAATATTAAATTAATAAATGAGGTAATTTTTTGGGGGGGAAAGTTATATCATTAAATTATTAAAATATAGATTTTTATAAGTGAGGTAATTGTGGGGGAAAAAGGGAACTAGGACCTATTATTTAAGGGGACTTACAATGCTTTTTCCTTTTTTTGACTTACAAATGTTGTTACTATGTTGTGTTAAATGGTGCCAAAGTGTCAAATAATACGTTTCATGCCTTCAGAAGTGAACCCTGTCAGCAGTTTTGGCGGGTCATAGGGGGGTCATATTGCGTGCCGGACGTACTTATACGGGCATGCCCACATGAACGGTCTACTGCAGGCCTGCCGCCTCCCCCGCTGTGCTTAGGAAGTTAAACGGTTACACGCTTGTCTACAGGATTACAGCGTGAGAACGTTGAGCAATGACCCCGAGTTAATCGTTAAAAGTTCACTTTGTTTTGCTTTCCCAGGCAGAAGTGGACAGAGTTGCCTTTTTCCGGCTGGCAAGCGAAAGTCCACAGGAGTGTGACCAATCACAGTGGAGAGTGGAGTTAATTACAAAGACCCTTTACGCGGGATGCCAAAAACACAAGAAAGCGATGCGGATCTACAAACCCCGTTTCCATATGAGTTGGGAAATTGTGTTAGATGTAAATATAAACGGAATACAATGATTTGCAAATCCTTTTCAACCCATATTCAGTTGAATGCACTACAAAGACAAGATATTTGATGTTCAAACTCATAAACTTTTTTTTTTTTTTTGCAAATAATTAACTTACAATTTCATGGCTGCAACACATGCCAAAGTAGTTGGGAAAGGGCATGTTCACCACTGTGTTACATGGCCTTTCCTTTTAACAACACTCAGTAAACATCTGGGAACTGAGGAGACACATTTTTGAAGCTTCTCAGGTGGAATTCTTTCCCATTCTTGCTTGATGTACAGTTTAAGTTGTTCAACAGTCCGGGGGTCTCCGTTGTGGTATTTTAGGCTTCATAATGCGCCACACATTTTCAATGGGAGACAGGTCTGGACTACAGGCAGGCCAGTCTAGTACCCGCACTCTTTTACTATGAAGCCACGTTGATGTAACACGTGGCTTGGCATTGTCTTGCTGAAATAAGCAGGGGCGTCCATGGTAATGTTGCTTGGATGGCAACATATGTTGCTCCAAAAACCTGTATGTACCTTTCAGCATTAATGGCGCCTTCACAGATGTGTAAGTTACCCATGTCTTGGGCACTAATACACCCCCATACCATCACAGATGCTGGCTTTTCAACTTTGCCCCTAAAACAATCCGGATGGTTCTTTTCCTCTTTGGTCCGGAGGACACGACGTCCACAGTTTCCAAAAACAATTTGAAATGTGGACTCGTCAGACCGCAGAACACTTTTCCACTTTGTTTCAGTCCATCTTAGATGAGCTCAGGCCCAGCGAAGCCGACTGCGTTTCTGGGTGTTGTTGATAAACGGTTTTCGCCTTGCATAGGAGAGTTTTAACTTGCACTTACAGATGTAGCGACCAACGGTAGTTACTGACAGTGGGTTTCTGAAGTGTTCCTGAGCCCATGTGGTGATATCCTTTACACACTGATGTCACTTGTTGATGCAGTACAGCTTGAGGGATCGAAGGTCACAGGCTTAGCTGCTTACGTGCAGTGATTTCTCCACATTCTCTGAACCTTTTGATAATATTACGGACCGTAGATGGCGAAATACCTAAATTCCTTGCAATAGCTGGTTGAGAAAGGTTTTTCTTAAACTGTTCAACAATTTGCTCCCGCATTTGTTGACAAAGTGGTGACCCTCGCCCCATCCACGTTTGTGAATGACTGAGCATTTCATGGAATCTACTTCTATACTCAATCATGGCACCCACCTGTTCCCAATTTGCCTGTTCACCTGTGGGATGTTCCAAATAAGTGTTTGATGAGCATTCCTCAACTTTATCAGTATTTATTGCCACCTTTCCCAACTTCTTTGTCACGTGTTGCTGGCATCAAATTTTAAAGTTAATGATTATTTGCACAAAAAAAAATGTTTATCAGTTTGAACATCAAATATGTTGTCTTTGTAGCATATTCAACTGAATATGGGTTGAAAATGATTTGCCAATCATTGTATTCCGTTTATATTTACATCTAACACAATTTCCCAACTCATATGGAAACGGGGTTTGTACATAGATCAACAAAACTTGTCAAAATGAGTCCAAAATAAGTTTAATGGGTCCCTTTTAAACATTTCAATGACAGAAAGGACCTTGTGAGTGTGGGATGGAGCTCGGAGAGTGCTGTCCCAGGGTTTTCAGTCACAGTACCTTGTCCCCTGTGAAGTGTGCGGGGAGCTGCCAGTAGAGCAGATGGTCCTGGTGCAAGCTGAAACCTTTGTAGACCAGAGAGTACTGGGAGGCAAGGGAGGAGGGAAGCAGAAGAGATTGAGGTACAGACACGGAGAAGGACTAGCGAGAAGAGAGGAGGTCTCGGGAGGAGCAATTAGGGACATGGAGCTGAACTCTTTGCTCGGGAGAAC
This sequence comes from Entelurus aequoreus, assembly GCF_033978785.1. Taxonomy (NCBI): domain Eukaryota; kingdom Metazoa; phylum Chordata; class Actinopteri; order Syngnathiformes; family Syngnathidae; genus Entelurus; species Entelurus aequoreus. The sequence goes on from NC_084737.1 coordinate 18,793,610, forward strand.
TGTTCTTCACTGTGCCGCCGACAGTCCTACTCTGACAACTTGTGGAAATAACACGTAAAGAGACGTCATGACACACGACATTGAAACCAAATCTACACTATCTTCAAAGGATCTGTTCAAAGGATCCGTTCAACATGAAAAACTGTGTGTTTGAGTTCTGCTGGCTAGTTGGTTACGGCGCTGCCAAGTACCTTGCTGCTGGCTCCAGAGCCCCGGGCGTCCGTCGTGCTCAAAGTATTCTTGCTCTATTGAGTCACAACAGAAGCACCCCCCCAAAAGAAGGTGAGACAAGAACACTAACACCCCAACAAGGTCACGGTCTCCGACTGAGGGTTTACCTGCAGATGAGGCGCACGGCCCGGGTACTGCGGTTGGGCTCTGGTTGGCCGAACGGAAGAGGCGACGCCCAACGGACGAGGTAGGCTCGGATTGCGCAAAGACCGTAGAGCGGAAGAGGTGGGAAAACGAGAAGACGAGGAAGAAGAGACGGGAGGTCTTTGAAAGGAGAGGTTGGAGAGAAGTGCCCAGACCTCATCGTCCAGATGTCTGACATCCTCACCCTGAATGGACACAGAGTACCGGGCTGACACAAGGTATGAGGCTTTAGGGTTCTACAACCACGGACACTACGTCACTGCAAGTAGCAATCATGCATGATTTTTTTCTCACTGCAATTCTAACACAGATTAATCTTGTGGGGTTCCATAAGATTCACATGCAACCAAGGATGCAGCCACCCGTCAGGACCGGACCGTTTACCATAATCGGAAAGGGGAACTGCACTTTTTGGGAATTGTGCCTATCGTTCACAATCAGCAGATTTCAGATTTCAGAAGTACTTTATTAATCCTCGAGGGAAAATGTGATTTTCAGCACAATCCCGAGAGTAAAAAAATATTCAGTCAAAGGCTGGACTCCAGGGAGAGGGTCCAGACCTCCTCATAAAGGATCGCTAATGGGTCTGTCAACTTCCGACGCCCCTTACCCAACTTCCGGCACCCCTTACTTTATGAGAGACAAGAGCACACACGTCTTTTTTTTTATAGGATTTTAAAGATGATAAAAAAACACTTGAAAGATGCGGCTAATAAGAGTCACCATTGGGGCCTTTAAAGCTTCTTAAAGGCTGAATATACTGAGAAGTAACTGCTGCTTCTAGAAGCGAGCCCGAAGGAAGGGTCAGACGTTGGAGCAGACGGAAGCCGAGGGAGTGAGGTGAAAGTGACTCGAAGTTGCAAAATGTGGAATTTGGAGCCAAACTATTTTGGCATAAATGGAGTGATTATCAATATAAACCGGAAAAAAGATTCCCGGCCAGCTGGACCAAACAGACACCTTCATAACAATGTGATATGTACAATATACACACTGCAAGTATATATATATAATGTAGTAACAGACACCTTCATACAATATGTGATATATACAATATACACACTGCAAGTATATATATAATGTAGTAACAGACACTTTTATAACAATATGTAATATGTACAATATACACACTGCAAGTATATAAATAATGTAGTAAAAGACACCTTCATAACAATATGTCAAATATACACACTGCAAGTATATATATAATGTAGTAACAGACACCTTCATAACAACATGTAATATGTACAATATACACACTGCAAGTATATATATAATGGAGTAACAGACACCTTCATAACAATATGTAATATGTACAATACACACACTGCAAGTATATATATATATAATGTAGTAACAGACACCTTCATAACAATATATAATATGTACAATAAACACACTGCAAGTATATATATAATGTAGTAACAGACACCTTCATAACAATATGTAATATGTACAATATACACACTGCAAGTATATATATAATGTAGTAACAGACACCTTCATAATATGTAATATGTACAACATACACACTGCAAGTATATATACAATGTAGTAACAGACACTTTCATAACAATATGTCATATGTACAATATACACACTGCAAGTATATCTATACAATGTAGTAACAAACACCTTCATAACAATATGTAATATGTACAATATTTACCCTATTTTGGTCATTTTAATCATTGCCGTTACAAATTCCTCGGTGCATTTATTTCTGTTTCCATAGCAACGCACTTCCAACTTCTGGCAACAAATGTGGAAACAAACACAAGTAATTTCTAATCATGGCAGACTTGATAACAAACAACGAAGATGACTATTTTTGGACAAGTGAGGATTCACAACCTTATCTTTTTGAACCTGAACATACTGAGGATGAACTGCTGCTTCTAAAAGCGAGCACGAAGGAAGAGTGAGACGTTGGAGCAGACGGAAGCCGAGAGAGTGAGGTGAAAGAGCTAAAGGCTAATACCGTAGCATGACAATGTGTTCGTACGCTAGAAAAAGAGTTCCTCAGTGTTCACTCTTACAATAACAATGTTACTACAGTTTGGTTATTAAACAGGTAACAGAATGTAAATGTAGTATTGTTGATGGTTTTTGAATGCATTTTTAAAGTGATTTAGAGGTAGAACTGATTGATAACACTAGCTGCATTGCTAGCCACCAAGAACGAAACGATTTTTACTTGTTAAAATGCAACAAAAAAAGTTTTTCTTCTTGTCTCTCATAATGATTGTGAACAATAGGCAGAATTACCTAAAAAAAAAAAGTGCAGTTCTCTTTTAAAATGTTCAGGCTATGACTGCTAAGATAGCAAGTCATGCTACTTTGCGTATTTATGACATAAGAGCATCTGTAACTGGATGACTGCTGAGCCAGTAGACCTGTGACTGTGTTATCCTCCGGAGTTTGATAGTTCACACCAATTACCCGACTAGCACTTTGGGTCTGTGGGTATTCAGTATTTACACCCACAGGATGGAAGGGTCTTACCTTAGCTGCTCCTCTGCCAGATCACAGCCACTCTATTGGTGCGGATAACGTGTTGGCTTTGAAGGTTTTCCTAATGACTGGACGGGTGGTATTTGGTATTGTTTTGACAGTGTGGTTCAAGCAAAGCTACGAGCTATGAAGCTATTTCATGGCCCGTGAACTATCTACATGGCTTGCACCAGGTGAAGCACGATGCAAGCGTTTCCAAAATGAGAGCCTGTTGGGAGTTGGCAACGTAAAACTGTCAAATATCATGCGGTTAAACCAACAAAACCGAGCTAACAATACCGTACCTCAACTTACGAGTCCTTAAGACACGAGTGGTCTCTCTGCTTTTTGTTATGCTGTAAATTGCGAGGATACATTTGAGTTCCAAGCCTTCCTGCTGCTGGTTGACGTAGCGAATGCCACAGTAAGATCTGCCCAAGAGCATCCGGTCTTACTTGCTGGCATTAGCTTATAGCTAGAGATGGAAATAACTTTGTTTTCCAACCCTAAGCAGTGGTCCAGCTTCTAAAGCCTTCCCGCCAAAGATGGCGACGTTTGTCATTGTCGCAACTGAGGCTCACTCCTCTGCCCGCGGCTCGGCTTCCTGCCCACGCCTGAAGCTGCTACAGGATGCCGTTTCCAGGCGGTCTCTTGGTCTGTTCGAAGGTATCTGCTCTTCTAAAGCCAAAGTTACGGACATTGTTAACGCTCTCGCCTTCCATTTCGGTAACTTGCCACATTAGTAAGAGCAAGGTGCCGACCGGAACCGATCCAAGCAGACTTAGATTGGTCAGATCTAGTCTTAGACTCAGATTGGTCAGATCTAATCTTATACTGAGATTGGTCACATCAAGTCTTAGACTTAGATTGGTCACATTTAGTCTTAGATTTAGATTGGTTAGATCTAGTCTTAGACTTAGTTTGGTCACATCTAGTCTTAAGAGTTAGATTGGTCACATGTAGTTCGCTCTCAGGATTGTCATTGGCATTGACAGAAGGGTTGCTCTTTTGCATGTCAACAGTTTTTTTCCACTACAATAGGGTGCAACCATCCTTGCCCAGGCACACCTTCCTAGTGTTGGAGTCTAAAAAGTTGGGGATTTGGCACCAACTGCTGGACTCGATCTGACCAATCTACAATAAGTCTTGGACTAGATCTGACTAATTTAAGTATATGACTAGATATGACCAAACTAAGTTTATGACTCGATCTGACCAATCAAAGTCTAAGACTAGATGTGACCAATCAAAGTCTAAAACTAGATCTGACCAATCAAAGTCTAAGACTAGATCTGACCAAACTAAGTCTATGGCTAGATCTGACTAAACTAAGTTTATGGCTAGATCTGACCAATCTAAGTCTAAGACGAGATCTGACCGAACTATATCTAAGACTAAATCTGACCGAACTAAGTCTATGGCTAGACCTGACCAAACTAAGTTTATGGCTAGATCTGACCAATCTAAGTCTAAGACGAGATCTGACCGAACTATATCTAAGACTAAATCTGACCGAACTAAGTCCAAGCTTAGATCTGATTGAACTAAGTCTATGACTAGATCTGACCAATCAAAGTCTAAGATTAGATCTGACCAAACTATGTCTATGACTAAATCTGAACAAACTAAGTCTATGACTAGATCTGACCGAACTAAGTCTATGACAAGATCTGACCAATCAGCATCTAAGACTAGATCAGACCAATCAACCTCTAAGACTAGATCTGACCTTTTGAAGTCCAAGACTAAATCTTACCAATCAAAGTCTCAGACTAGATCTGACCAGTCAAATTCCAAGACTAGATCTTACCAATTAAAGTCTAAGACTAGATCTGACCAATTGAAGTACAAGACTAGATCGGACCAATCTAAGTCCAAGACTAAATCTTACCAATCAAACTCTAGGACTAGATGTGACCAATCAAATGTTATTAGAATAACCTGATGAAGCCTACTTAGGTGAGAGGTGAATTGTCTTGTACGACACAACAAACAGTCCAGTTGTGATCCATTGAATGTCCTATGAACACGTTGACCTGAACGAATGAGAACATAGGACTATATAAATAAACTTTGATTGATTGATAGACTGATAGTCACTCAAGTTGACAACGCTGATTAGAGATTGTTTGAGAGTGTTATTACCAGCTCCGTCATGGAACCGCTTGAGCTCGTAGGTTGAGGTACTACTGAAGTCTAAAACATGTCAGAGGACTTCCAGTAACAACAGCAGAACAAAAGACCAAAAGACACTCAACCTGCGCCTGACACCTTCATACCTGCTCAGCTCGCTTGATACGAGTCAAGGACGGATCTCTCTATAAGCATAGATGATCAGATGAAACAGTGGAGACAGTTAATGCTCGGGTCATCAAACCGTGTGATTGAAAACAAACAGTTTCAGTGCACTCCACACAAATGTGTCGCAGAGACAGATAGATGACCGGCTGAGGTTTGAAGGAAGGAAAGCGAAACTTGTGAGAGAAAGGTCTACAGGTTTCTGTTGCACCACAGGGTTCTCTGCTCCAAAGTCCTTTAGGAACTGACCTTGTCTCCCTGGAAGACCTCTGGTAGCTGCCAGTAGTGGGGCTCTTGTCCAAGGTAGTCAAAGTTGCTGTAGGACAGCTGAGTGCCGTCAGTGGAAACCTCCACTGTGAAACCGGTGGAGATGCGGTTGGTGCGTTGGCGGTTCACCAGTGCAAATCCCTGGAAATTCCCTGGATAAAACGCTGTGGATACCTGCAGGAATAGGATCACAAACACGATAAAGCAATGAGAAACACAGGCACAGCAATCAAAACAACACAAACGCAGAGCACAGCATTGTAATTATAGAATTCCAGAATGTGAAGGGCTTTTTTTTTCCTTACAAAACCAAAGTGTCTTACACAAGATTTAGAAAATTGCTGCTGTATAACTAGAGTAAACAGAGACAAGCTGCTGCTCCCTAGGTGGAAACCAACTCAACCACAGCGCTTATTGCCTTGCGAGGCAACCCTCTCTGTCCTTAATCCTGACCCTCTGCTGACATGGTGGACAGGCTATTTGGATTCTGGTGCACCGGAATTGTCCTCTCATTGCAACAAGAATTAAAGTACAGGAGCGTTGGTGCCACTTGATTGACGGTTTCATCTTTCCACATCTGTGACAGCTTAATTACGTGCAAAATATATATTCGATGTCGGAACCATGGTCCTGTCCGAAACAATTTCATGGCTGCATCTCTTTTAGCAGAAGTAGTCCAAGGCCATTGTAGACGTCTACCGTTTTATAATCATGACAACAGGACATCTGCTGACTGGAGTACCGTATTTTTAGGACTGTAAGGCGCACTTAAAATCATTTCATTTTCTCAAAACTCGACAGTGCCCCTTATACCCCGGTGCGCCTAATGTACAGAATAATTTTGGTTGTGCTTACCGACCTCAAAGCTATTTTATTTGGGACATGGTGAAATGATAAGTGTGACCAGTAGATGGCAGTCGCACATAAGAGATAAGTGTCGACTGCAATATGATGGCAGTCACACATAAGAGATATGTGTAGACTGCAATATGACACAAGTAAATAACACCAATATTGTATAGTTCCATTGAAAATATAGAACATTACACATGGCGCTCAAAAATCTATCAAAATGTTTTAGTACGACTTTGGTAAGCTATGAAGCTGCACCGCTTGATGGATTGTACTGTGCTTCAACATATGAGTATTATTAGGGTGTGTGTATAAGGTAAGACATATCTGGCGTTTTGTTTCGCAATATTATGCAAAAGCAACTTTTCTTACCTTCTGGTACCTGCTGATCTGTATTTGGGATCTGCATAAGTCCTGAAAATTAGCACGAGTCCGCCTTTTCTAGTCCGTGCCGACACCGTAGTCGATAAGCTTCTTCTTTTTCTCTATCTTCTTGTTATGGGACATTCATCCTCCGCTGTTGCCATTTCTAATATAACGTATCGTAAAGTTCTGACTTATATCTGTCAGTAAACTCACCATGAAAGTGCTAAAACAAACCGGTGTAGTGAGTTTACATTATTCACCCAAGAAACTTTAGTTATTAGAGACATTTTGACCAAATAACCACCATTACATGTTATGTAGACCACAAGGAAGTGTTTTCAATTAAAAAAAATAAATCAATAATATGACCCCCTTAATGCGTTTTATAATCCGGTGCGCCTTTTGTATGAAAATAGACCTGAGTAGACCCGCTCATCGGCAGTGTGCCTTATAATCCGGTGCGGCCTATGGTCCGGAAAAAAACGGTAAATTTTATCCTGGTGTATCGACAAATTTAGGGGATGTAAGAAGCCATTCAAGTTACCCTTTTATAATGTATTTTCCTTTATTTAACCAGGTAAACAAAACAAATTGAGATTAAAATCTCTTATAAACAAGACTGACCTGGCCTAGAGGGCATAAAAAACAGGTTTTATAAATGCATAAAACAACAACAAACAGTAGTAGTCGCACACTATAGTTAAAAGCACAAATTACTTACAAAATAAACATAAAAACACGCAATAGTTGAAAAAAAAATTATTTGGTAAAAACTATCTAAAAACAAGTACAGTGCCCAATAGAAACAGCTTCTCGATCTTTTAAAATGGCCCAAAATTCCCCCAAAGGGATGCGTTCAGGTAGCGTCAGATCCTTTTGTAACTAATTCCATGACCATGGAGCAGCAAAATCTGAAGGCTTTTTTTTACCGAGACTTGTGTTGGCTCGAGGCACCAACACAAAAATAATATCCTGTGACCGCAAACTGTAGCTGACTGGTGTCTCTACACATAAAATAACATAACTAAGGGGGAACAAGACCAAGAAGCGATTTATAAATAAAAACCATACTTGCCATACAGAGATGGACAGTTTTCTCTAGGATACATAGTGCAATGGTGGGCAAGGTTGCCACAAGCAGTGATAAAACGCAGGGCGTAAGGGTCATAAAGAGCAAGTCTCCATAATCCAGTTAAGGCATACAAGTGGTCAGAATGCAGCATTTCCTAACTTGTAAGCAAAAACAGGATTGGTTTCTAAAATTTAATTTTAAGTTTAGACACAAGCTATTCTATGTGTGGTTTAAAAGACAAGTTCTCATCGATGGCAATATGTTGTGACCATTTCATTCCCTGAAAGACTTCTGTGTTTTCCAGACTAAATCGCACACTGGATAACATCTTGGAGAAGCGTCTTGCTCTGCAAGGCGAAATTACGATCCGTTTGAGAACCAGAACGGACTACTTGAACCATCGGAATGTGTTTGCTCGCCCTCACTATAACAATCCTTATCCACAACTTGGCTTTGTCTGCATTGGCAGGTGTGGTAGTAGCCTTACCAGGTCTCTGTAGTAGTTGGAGCTGGAGCACTGCTGTGTGATGCCCATACAGAAACAGGACAGGCAGCCATCTTTGTTTTGCTGGCTCAGATGGAAGGTTCCGGGCTTGCATGTGGCGCAGGATGGACTTTCAGCATTCATCTGTAATATAGTGCGGATGTGATCTCCGTCGAGGTGATGCATTTTAAGCCACTTGTGAAATAACAAAAAAACTATTTAAAAAAAAGGAATGCACGACAAATATCAGGCCGATATGAGGACGTCACACCGATAAGCATAACCAGTGCCTCCATGAAAATGCCCCCCTCTACCTCAAAGAACTCCACACCCCCAAATCCTCCACACGACCCCTCCGCTCCGGACAGGCTAACCTCCTCCAACCTCCGAGGACAAAGCTACGAACAATGGGAGACCGGGCTTTCTGCTCCGCCGCTCCCAGTCTGTGGAACGCTCTCCCTGACCACCTGAGGGCACCACAGACTGTGGATGCTTTTGAAAAAGGCTTAAAAACCTTTTGAACGCTCTCCCTGACCACCTGAGGGCACCACAGACTGTGGATGCTTTTAAAAAAGGCTTAAAAACACTTCTTTTTTTTTTTAAAAAAAGCCTTTTTTTTTTAGATATATGCATACTAGTTCTAGCTACAAGGCTGTTATAGTTTTTTATTTTTTTATTTTTTTAATAGACTGTAGCACTTAGAGGTTGTTTACTCAATGTAAAGTGCTTTTTACAAATAAAATCTATTATTATTATTTAAAAAAATAAATAGCTGTTATTATTATTATTATTTTTAATCCCAATGATGTGGGTTAGGGTTAGCAAAACAAGCGCTCATTGTAAACATAGAAATTTGTATATATATAATCAGCCAATGTACGCTAGGCGCCAACATGGCGGCCATCTTTGTGGGGGCCAATTACCCATTTCAGGCATTGCATTACAATGCACTGTTATTGAAAATAAATCATAGCTTGCTTATTTCTCAATCGATTTGCAATCGGTTTCCTTTATTGGCAACGTACAAACATGTGCTATTAATAAACGACATTATAATATATTTTTAAAAAAAGATTGTTCCCAGAGTTTCAAACATACGGCATATTTTGTCTTCGCTTCAAATGGACTACTCTGACTCTTTGCCCCTACTAGCTTAGGCACGCAGCTAACCGTGGCATGACATATTGGTAACAGTCATGGACTTCTTCACGTTTTCGGGAGGAAGACATTTTGTGTGCTATTTGCACTAAACGTTCGGCAAACATTCCGCGAAGAGAGTACAAAAAAAAAACGTGCCTAGCGCATCAAACCTTATCAGCCACCTGAAACGGCAGCATCGCTATGACGGGGTTTTAAAAAGCCTAGAAAGACGCATGTTAACAAAGAATACGTGCCAGGGCCAGCCAAAAAGGTGTGCACAAACTACACATTAAAACAAATAATACCGTAAATTCCAGACTATTAGCCGCCACTTTTTTCTACGCTTTGAACGCTGCGGCTTATAAAACTGTGTGGCTAATTTATGGATGTGTCTTTGCTGACGGCCCTAATGTAAATAGTTTACATTAAACACATGCAAGGACATCAATATGGTGTGTTATTGTTTGTACGTTGGCGCCATCTTTTGGACGAGTTGGCACAGATGAATGTGAATTCCTTCTGTTTAAAACTTCGAACCGGAAGTAGAAGTTCCATTCCGTCTTTTAGCCGTCCATAGCGTCTACTCGTACAGATTCTTCATTCATCACTCCAAGCAATGTTTGCAAGTTTTACAATATAACTAAAACAATTCTTACTTACTAAACCGTCCCATGTGTGATGCCTGTCTTTCATGCATAGTTGCATGTGCTATCGTAATGTAATCAATCTAGCGTTGTTTGCATTAGCTAATATGTTACAATGTTTGCAAGTGTCTGTTTGTCTACTCTTGGTGCTGAGGTGTCCTTCCAATTAGTGCTTTCAACCGGAAGTAGAAGTGCCGTTCCGTCTTTTAGCCGTCCATAGCACATTCAACACTCCAAGCAACGTTTGTAAGTTTTACAATATAACTAAAACAATTCTTACTTGCTAAACCGTCCCATGTGTGATGTCCGTCGGAGTGTTTTCATGCATAGTGCTATCGTAATGTAATCAAGCTGGCCTTGTTAGCATTAGCGAATACGCTAACTTACAACCACATTCTTTTTGTATTGTTTCAGTTCCACAAATTCCTCAGTAAATTCACCAAAAATGTCACCGTGGAGTTATTGAGTATGTTTAGGCGATTGGAGGGCTAGCTTGCGCAGCTAGTGGGTCCATGACGACGACTTCTGTTTTGTTTGATCAGCCGTTTTGCTGCCGTGTTACGGACACCGTTTGGAAACAATTAATGTATGTAAATAAACATTTACTAAATATTTCTGTCAATAACTCATTTCACAACGTATATATCTGAACTTTCCTCCAGAAGGTCTTATCTTTTTCCATGTGATGTCAGATGAAACAAAAATCGAGGTGTTTGGCCACAAAACCCAGTTTTAATCCAAGGAACACCAAGCATACCGTCAAGCATGGTGGTGGTAGTATTATACTTTGGGCCTGTTTTGCTGGCAATGGAACTGGTGCTTTACAGAGAGTAAATGGGACAATGAAAAAGGAGGATTACCTCCAAATTCTTCAGGACAACCTAAAATCATCAACCTGGAGGTTGGGTCTTGGGCGGAGTTGGGTGTTCCAACAGGACAATGACCCCAAACACACGTCAAAAGTGGTAAAGGAATGGCTAACTCAGGCTAGAATTAAGGTTTTAGAATGGCCTTCCCAAAGTCCTGACTTAAATGTGTGGACAATGCTGAAGAAACAAGTCCATGTCAGAAAACCAACACATTTAGCTGAACTGCACCAATTTTGTCAAGAGGAGTGGTCAACAATTCAACCAGAAGCTTGCCAGAAGCTTGTGGATGGCTACCAAAAGCGCCTTATTGCAGTGAAACTTGCCAAGGGACATGTAACCAAATATTAACATTGCTGTTAGAGATGTCCGATCATGGCTTTTTTGCCGATATCCGATATTGTCCAACTCTTAATTACCGATTCCGATATCAACCGATACCGATATGCACAGTCGTGGAATTAACACATTATTATGCCTAATTTTGTTGTGATGCCCCGCTGGATGCATTAAACAATGTAACAAGGTTTTCCAAAATAAACTAACTCAAGTTATGGAAAAAAGTGCCAACATGTGAAGTGAAGTGAATTATATTTATATAGCGCTTTTTCTCTAGTGACTCAAAGCGCTTTTACATAGTGAAACCCAATATCTAAGTTACATTTAAAGCAGTGTGGGTGGCACTGGGAGCAGGTGGGTAAAGTGTCTAGCCCAAGGACACAACGGCAGTGACTAGGATGGCGGAAGCGGGGATCGAACCAGGAACCCTCAAGTTCCTGGCACGGCCACTCTACCAACCGAGCTATACCGCACTGCCATAGTTATTATTGAAGTCACAAAGTGCTTTTTTTTTTTTTAACAAGCCTCAAAACAGCAGCTTGGAATTTGGGACATGCTCTCCCTGAGAGAGCATGAGGAGGTTGAGGTGGGCGGGGGGGTTGGTAGGGGTCAGCGAGGGGTGTATATTGTAGCGTCCCGGAAGAGTTAGTGCTGCAAGGGGTTCTGGGTATTTGTTCTGTTGTGTTTATGTTGTGTTACGGTGCGGATGTTCTCCTGAAATGTGTTTGTCATTCTTGTTTGGTGTGGGTTCGCAGTGTGGCGTATATTTGTAACAGTGTTAAAGTTGTTTATACGGTCACCCTCAGTGTGACCTGTATGGCTGTTGACCAAGTATGCGTTGCATTCACTAGTGTGTGAAAAGCCGTAGATATTACGTCATTGGGCTGGCACGCCCATATACTGCATATTTCAGTTTTATTATAAAAAACAAAGTTGTCTTTGACAGGAAAGGCTTTTTTTTTTAACTTAATATCAACCTGAACAGCCATTTGAGACACTTGTGATTTAGGGCTATATAAATAAACATTGATTGATTGATTGATTGATTGATTGATTGAAGTTGATATACTGTACAGTAAGCGTTAAATACATTTAAAAAAAAAAGTTTTAACTTTTTTTTAACAAATTTTTACATTTTAATAATTGAGACCCTTAAGCCCTAAAGGTAAAAAAAATTTTTTTTAAAATCCATATATTTTGTTATGGTTTTGAAAATGAAAAATATCAAATTGGTCCCCGCATGCTTTAATTTTCCCGTGAGCGGCACTCGGTGGAAAAGGTTTGGACACCCCTGGGCTAATATATGGATTTGTTTTTCTAAAATTTAGAAATCTGGAAAACACGGCAGATATAAATTGTTGGTATCGGACCGAAAAACAATATCGTGCATCCCTACCAAACAACAAAAAAAAACATGTCATGATTACTTTGCAGCGACAAGCTCCGCCATTGCAGCCTTCACTTCCTCTCGGGTCACAGTTGTAGCAGTTACCTAGCAACAGTAGAAGTTGTCTTGTTATATATACATAATATAAGGATGTATTGTGCAGGAATATCCTTCCGTGTCCAAGCACGGCATGTACCGTTGACTTCGTTGCCAGCAGTGCACTTCTGTCCATGTAACGGGTTGCCGTTGTATCCTGGCGCACACCTGGGTCGACAAAAAAAAAAAAAGAGGACAAAGTGAACCCAAACAACACCAACAGATGCCAGTCACTTCCTGAACAGCGCATTCTTACGCTATTCAGCTCAGGAAGACAATAAGTCACATTTTGAAGTAAGCGTTTCCATTAAGTAGCTCTCCCAAAAAGCTTTTTTGATTGCATGCCACAGAGACGCATAAAGCACAGCAACAGAAAAAAGGCGTTCAATATCTCTCCGATGAAGCGAGTACACCCCTCACAATTCTTTTTATTCTTATTACTTGACATCCCCTCGAGGGACACTGCTGCAGGGAGGAAACTCGGATTATAACAGAGCGGCGTCGCTTCACTGTCCTCTGAAAGTACAAAACCAGTGAAGTTGGCACGTTGTGTAAATGGTAAATAAAAACAGAATACAATGATTTGCAAATCCTTTTCAACCTATATTCAATTGAATAGACGGCAAAGACGAGATATTTAATGTTCGAACTGAACTTTTTTTTTTTTTTTTTGTGCAAATAATCATTAATTTAGAATTTAATGGCAGCAACACATTGCAAAAAAGTTGTCACAGGGGCATTTTTACCACTGTGTTACATGGCCTTTCCTTTTAACAACACTCAGTAAACGTTTGGGAACTGAGGAGACACATTTTTGAAGCTTTTCAGGTGGAAGTCTTTCCCATTCTTGCTTGATGTACAGCTTAAGAAGTTCAACAGTCCGGGGTATTTTAGGCTTCATAATGCGCCACACATTTTCAATGGGAGACAGGTCTGGACTACAGGCAGGCCAGTCTAGTACCTGCACTCTTTTACTATGAAGCCACGCTGTTGTAACACGTGGCTTGGCATTGTCTTGCTGAAATAAGCAGGGGCGTCCATGATAACGTTGCTTGGATGGCAACATAATGTTGCTCCAAAACCTGTATGTACCTTTCAGCATTTATGGTGCCTGCACAGATGTGTAAGTTACCCATGCCTTGGGCATTAATACACCCCCATACCATCACAGATGCTGGCTTTTGAACTTTGCGCCTAGAACAATCCGGATGGTTCTTTTCCTCTTTGTTCCGGAAGACACGACGTCCACAGTTTTCAAAAAAAATTTGAAATGTGGACTCGTCAGACCACAAAACACTTTTCCACTTTGCATCAGTCCATCTTAGATGATTTCGTACCCAGCGAAGCCGGCGGCGTTTCTGGGTGTTGTTGATAAATGGCTTTGGCTTTGCATCGTAGAGTTTTAACTTGCACTTGCAGATGTAGCGACAAACTGTAGTTACTGACAGTGGTTTTCTGAAGTGTTCCTGTGCCCATGTGGTGATATCCTTTACACACTGATGTCGCTTTTTGATGCAGTACCGCCTGAGAGGATCCAAGGTCCGTGATATCATCGCTTACGTGCAGTGATTTCTCCAGATATTCTGAACCTTTTGATGATATTAGAGACCGTAGAGGGTGAAATCCCTAAATTCCTTGCAATAGCTCGTTGAGAAATGTTGTTCTTAAACTGTTTAAAAATTTGCTCACGCATTTGCTCACAAAGTGGGGAACCTCGCCCCGTCCTTGTTTGTGAATGACTGAGCATTGCATGGAAGTTGCTTTTATACCCAATCATGGCACCCACCTGTTCCCAATTAGCCTGTTCACCTGTGGGATGTTCCAAATAAGTGTTTGATGAGCATTCCTCAACTTTCTCAGTCTTTTTTGCCACTTGTGCCAGCTTTTTTGAAACATGTTGCAGGCATCAAATTCTAAATGAGCTAATATTTGCAAAAAATAACACAGTTTTCCAGTTGGAACATTAAGTATCTTGTATTTGCAATCTATTCAATTGAATATACGTTGAAAAGGATTTGCAAATCATTGTATTCTGTTTTTATTTACCTTTTACACAACGTGCCAACTTCACTGGTTTTGGGGTTTGTAAGTCAACACACAATATTGTCCAGTTATTAAAGTACACCTCAGTCAGTGGGTCCAGAGTAGAAATATTCAGATTTTTCAAAGAGACATTTGTTATCCTGGCACTGCCTTAATGTTCTCCGATGGACCAGGTGCTCGGGCGATGGTGGAGACATCTACATCATCAGCATCGCCTTCACTTTCAAAGCACTTGTCATCTTGTTGATTTGGGCCAAATATAAAATCCTTTTTTTTCCCTCTGAAACCGACATTTTTGTTTATGATTTATTGGTAAAAAAATAAATAATGTCATCTGGGTATTTGTTATGACAAGGCTAAAGACATACATTTAAAAACAAATCTTTGTGTCTTTATGTATTATTTGTATCAATATTTCAGCCTTGTCTGAATAAATTATGCCTTTTTGCTTAATTTAAAAAACAAATTTAATTTTGATTCCTACAATGTGCTATTTCAGCTTTGTCTGAATAAATTATGCCTTTTTGCTTTATTCTTTACATGTTATGTTGTTTTTTATTTAAGTTCTACAATGTGCTATTTCAGCTTTGTCTGAAAAAATGATGCTTTTGCTTTATTTCTTAAATTTTGTAATGTTTTTGTTTTTTTTTTTATTCATATAATGTGCAATTTTATCTTTGTCTGTTAAATTATGCCTTTTTGCTTGATGTTTTACATGTTATGTTGTTTTTAATTCCTACAATGTGCTATTTCAGCTTTGTCTGAATAAATTATGCTTTTGTAATTTAGTTTTTACATTTATTATTGTTTTATTTTTTATTTTGATTCCTACAATGTGCAATTTCAGCTTTGTTTGAATAGATAATGCCTTTTTGCTTTATTTTTACATGGTTTTATTTCATTCCTACAATGCCTACAATGTGCTATTTTCGCTTTGTCTGATTAAAATGTGCCTTTTTGCTTTATTTTTTAAATTAAATTCATACAATGTGCTATTTCAGCTTTGTCTGAATAAAATATGCCTTTTTGCCTTATTTTAATTTAATTCCCACAATGTACTATTTCAGCTTTGTCTGAATAAATTATGCCTTTTTGCTTTATTTAATTTTTGTTTTATTTCATTCATACAATGTGCTATTTCAGCTTTGTCTGAATAAAATATGCGTTTTTGCTTTGTTTTAAAAAATTGTTATTTAATTCCTACAATGTAATATTTCAGCTTTGTCTGAATAAATTATGCCTTTTTGCTTTATTTAATTATTTTTTTTACTTCATTCCTATAATGTGCTATTTCAGCGTTGTTTGAATAAATTATGCCTTTTTGTTTGATTTTTTAAATGTTTTATGTTGTTGTTTTTTGTATTTAATTCGTACAATGTGCTATTCCAGCTTTGTCTAAATGAATTATGCCTTTTTGCTTTATTTAAAAATAAAAAAATTCCTATAATGTGCTATGTGTACGGAGCCCCTAAAGGGACATGGAGGGAAAAAAATGTTTTGCGAGCTCTCGCAAAAGTTTTTTTTCCTATATCAGTGAACCGGAAGTAAAACAGACACAGCGATAGTGAACCGGAAGTGAAACAGACAAAGCGATGGAGGAGCCTACCCATCATCCATGGGAGAAGTTTATTGATTTCTATTTTAGTATTGGCCTAACATATAAAGACATCAAATCGTATTATGGTCCCACAACAGAGCACAGATGATGGGTAGGCTCCCGCATGCTCCCGCTCCTCCATCGCTGTGTCTGTTCCACTTCCGGTTCACTGACATAGGAAGAAAAACTTTTGCGAGAGCTCGCAAAACATCCATGTCCCTTTAGGGGCTCCGTATATGTGGGCCTATAAAAAAGCTGCATACCACAAATGGCCCCCAGGCCCCACTTTAAACACCACCAGTTCACTTCTTTGACCAGGAGGACAGAAGAGTGTCTCTGAGTTGTGTCTAGTTCTTAGCACTTATAGAAGTGAAAAAAGTTGGGTTGCTTCTGGAGGTTTGTTGCATTTACTTGTAGATGGACTACATTACCCAGAAGTCTCAGCGATAGCGACACCTGAAATATAGACGATAGGGCTAGTGGAGATACAAGCAGGTACTTGTATCCTGCAGAGTTATAAATAATAAGTTCATGTGTTGCGGAATCAAAACACAAACATAACATTCTGCACGCTTTGCACACACACACACCCTCTGGGCTTGTGGAGGCGGATCTCTGCTCATATAGCAAATACTTCACCTTTAGTGACCGCTTTTATTTGAAAGTTGGAATTCTGGCTGCGTGTTATTCTCTGGCAAAGCAGGTGTGTATGAGGTGTGTTGTGACGCGGACTTACGATGTATTCACCACCCTTCCATTCTCATTTGTTTATGAGCAAGGCAGAACCCGGAAGCGCCAAATCCTCATTTAGGACGGGAAGTATCATGTGTCTCGGCAGACTGGAGAGCATGCTTGCAGGGAGGAGGAGCTTCTTTTAATATCGATGTTTTATATATATATATATATATATATATATATATATATATATATATATATATATATATATATATATATATATATATATATATATATATATATATATATATATATATATATATATATATACCGTATATATATATATATATATATATATATATATATATATATATACCGTATATATAAATATATATATATATATATATATATATATATATATATATATATATATATATATATATATATATATATATATATATATATACATTTAAACTGTATCTATACATTTTAAATGTGTATACATATACATATACACACATATACATATTTATACATATACATATGTATACATACATATATAAAGATGTACATATATATGCATACATGTATATATACATATACACTTAAACTGTATACATACATATACATATTTATACATACAGTATATATACATGTAAAAATATACACATATACATTTATACATATATACATATCTAGATATACATATAAGTATATATACATACATACATAAAGATGTACATATACATGTATACATACATATACATATATACATACATATATAAAGATGTAAATATACATGTATACATACATATATAAATATGTACATACATACATATATACATACATGTATATACTGTATACAAATTTATACATATACACAAATACATATTTATACATATACAGTATACATATTTATACATATACATATATATATATATATGTATATATGTATATATATACATATACACATATATATATATATATATATATATATATATATATATATATATATATATATATATATATATATATATATATATATATATATATATATATATATTTATACATATACATATATATACATAAAATATATCCATCCATCCATCCATCCATCCATCCATTTTCTACCGCTTGTCCCTTTTGGGGTCACGGGGGGTGCTGGAGCCTATCTCAGCTGCATTCGGGCGGAAGGCGGGGTACACCCTGGACAAGTCGCCACCTCAAAATATATATACATACATTTGTACATATACATGTATACATACATATATACATACATATTACATACATATATACATACAAATAAACATACATACATACATACATATACACATACATACATACATACATACATACATACACACACACACACACGTGTATATATATATATATATATATATATATATATATATATATATATATATATATATATATATATATATATATATATATACACACTACTGTTCAAAAGTTTGGGGTCACCCAAACAATTTTGTGGAATAGCCTTTATTTCTAAGAACAAGAATAGACTGTCGAGTTTCAGATGAAAGTTCTCTTTTTCTGGCCATTTTGAGCGTTTAATTGACCCCACAAATGTGATGCTCCAGAAACTCAATCTGCTCAAAGGAAGGTCAGTTTTGTAGCTTCTGTAACGAGCTAAACTGTTTTCAGATGTGTGAACATGAATGCACAAGGGTTTTCTAATCATCAATTAGCGTTCTGAGCCAATGAGCAAACAAATTGTACCATTAGAACACTGGAGTGATAGTTGCTGGAAATGGGCTTCTATACACCTATGTAGATATTGCACCATAAAGCAGACATTTGCAGCTAGAATAGTCATTTACCACATTAGCAATATATAGAGTGTATTTCTTTAAAGTTAAGACTAGTTTAAAGTTATCTTCATTGAAAAGTACAGTGCTTTTCCTTCAAAAATAAGGACATTTCAATGTGACCCCAAACTTTTGAGCGGTAGTGTATATATACATATATATATATTTATTTATTTTTAAATGTATTTATTTTTTTATTTACTTGCCATTTATACAGACAACAATTGCTGTAATGAGTTATTTCCAGGGGATAGTGAAACTATACTGCTATACAAGTTGTACACTGACTGTCGTAGCTTAAAAAGATACAGTGATAAAAATGGTTGATGGAGATGTGAGGGGGTTATTCATGATTGTGAGATATTTCATCTAGAGTACAGCAGCAGCACAGCAAAGAAGACGCACAACACTCAAAGGAAGCGAAACGAAGAGGAATACTGGGCAAGTAAAATCTGAGGTTGCAGAACAAGATGCTAAGCTAAGACAGAGAGTGAGCTCGACAACATTCTGCCAGCAGCAAAGCACTACCACCAGAGGAATAGCCGGTCCAAGTACAAACTACGCAGGTTGTCTTACCTCACCTGTTCTACGGCAGCTCCGACGGTCAACAGTCAACAACGCCCTTCCATGTTTGGAAACTATTTTGAAATTCTGAGACACCCAAGTTCCCCAAGTATTGACCAGTTGTTCGACCGGATTAATGACACCAATCTGACAACTGCAACTACTGCAGCATGTCAGGATATGTTGCTCCATGCCAGTGCAGTAGTCCAGTCAAGAGTCCAGTTCTACATCAAAACTGACTGGAAAGTATTAATTGTGTCATTTTTGGTGAACCCCAAACTAGTCATTCTTCGATGAGCAACAGACATATTTGGAAAGGTGTCAAACACATTAAGGCGTCCATACAAACCTATCGGAACAATTCTGAATCCAGATCACATGTTCAGTAGTACCACTGACAGAAGTCAGCCTTCAAACGAGAATTAACTCCATGTGCTGTGTTTAAACGCACAGCAACAATTAGGTTATCATCCGGAGACCAGATGTCTCTACTTCTTCTAGCAATTTCATTGATTGAATTTGATCGTTCTTGGTGTTTGGTTTTAAAGGCCTACTGAAAGCCACTACTACCGACCACGCAGTCTGATAGTTTATATATCAATGATGAAATCTTAACATTGCAACACATGCCAATGCAGCCGGGTTAACTTATAAAGTGCAATTTTAAATTTCCCGCGAAATATCCGGCTGAAAACGTCTCGGTATGATGACGTTTGCGCGTGACGTCACGGGTTGAAGCAGACATTTTGGACTAGCACGGTGGCCAGCTTAAGTCGTCTGTTTTCACCACATAATTCCACAGTATTTTGGACATCTGTGTTGGTGAATCTTTTGCAATTTGTTTAATGGACAATGAAGACAGCAAAGAAGAAAGCTGTAGGTGGGATCGGTGTATTAGCGGCTGGCTGCAGCAACACAACCAGGAGGACTTTGAGTCGGATAGCAGACGCGCTATCCGACGCTAGCCGCCGGCCGCATCGATGATCGGGTGAAGTCCTTCGTCGTGCCGTCGATCGCTGGAACGCAGGTGAGCACGGGTGTTGATGAGCAGATTAGGGCTGGCGTAGGTGGATAGCTAATGTTTTTAGCATAGCTCTGTGAGGTCCCGTAGCTAAGTTAGCTTCAATGGCGTCGTTAGCAACAGCATTGTTCAGCTTCGCCAGGCTAGAAAGCATTAACCGTGTAGTTACAGGTCCAGGGTTTAATAGTATTATTGATCTTCTGTCTATCCTTCCAGTCAGGGGCTTATTTCTTTTGTTTCTATCTGCAGTTAAGCCCGATGCTATCACGTTAGCTCCGTAGCTAAAGTGCTTCACTGATGTATTGTCGTGGAGATAAAAGTCACTGTGAATGTCCATTTCGCGTTCTCGACTCTCATTTTCAAGAGGATATAGTATCCGAGGTGGTTTAAAATACAAATCTGTGATCCACAATAGAAAAAGGAGAAAGTGTGGAATCCAATGAGCCTTTGTGCCTAAGTTACGGTCAGAGCGAAAAAAGAAAGTCCTGCACTGCACTGTAGTCCTTCACTCTCACGTTCCTCATCCACAAATCTTTCATCCTCGCTCAAATTAATGGGGTAATCGTCGCTTTCTCGGTCCGAATCGCTCTCGCTGCTGGTGTAAACAATGGGGAAATGTGAGGAGCCCTTCAGCCTGCGACGTCACGCTACTTACGGTACAGGCAAGGCTTTTTTTTATCAGCGACCAAAAGTTGCGAACTCTATCGTCGATGTTCTCTACTAAATCCTTTCAGCAAAAATATGGCAATATCGCAAAATGATCAAGTATGACACATAGAATGGATCTGCTATCCCCGTTTAAATAAAACAAATTCATTTCAGTAGGCCTTTAAACGCACGGCAACAATTAGGTTATCATCCGGAGACCAAATGTCTCTACTTCTTCTAGCAATTTCATTGATTGAATTTGATCGTTGTTGATGTTTGGTTTTAATGTGACACAGGAACGCATACATCGAGTCGTTGTACCTTTATTTTAAGATCTAAAATCACCCTCAATATATAAACACAGTAGGCTACATGCCGGCATGAAACTAACAAATAAAGTCACTGACAAGCATGACCTTTTAAAAATTAACTAACCAAGAAATGGGAAACAGGTGCAAAGCTTGAGGTAGTAAAGTTATCAAAAAAACAAAACAAAAAAAACCAGGTACTAACGCTAGGATGTTTCTTCATAGCAGGATTTCTGTGCAACAGACAAAACAACTTGGGAATATTTATGAATCGGATGTAAACTCGTAAAACAAAACAGTGTCATGTCATCAAGCCCTTCATCAAGTTCCATACGTATGATAATATGCAACATAAATATCGATACAAAAGAGAAGAAGTCAATCACACGCACTACTCGTCGGGGATAATGCGTATAGGGATGGCCAGCCTTCCCAGAACAACATGGAGAGAACCGTCGTTATGCTTCTTCTGCTTTGCGGACGTGTGCTCTCCTTTCAACAGCTTCAGTAGCTCCAAAAGTTCAGATCTAGTATTTGTCTTGTCTTTCTGTCGAGTTTTCTTTCCGGCTTTCGTCACAGGTTTAGCTTTAGCTTTTGCTCTGGACGAGGGCTTTTTTGCAGACCACTTCTTTGCGGTCTTGGATGCTTTTGTCCGAGCGTGCTTCACAGTGGATTTTGTCGGGGTGTTCGGCTTCTTTTTGGTTCTAGGCGGATCGAGTCTACCTTTTGTTGTTGTGTTGAGCTTTTTTGCATGAGTCGCCTTGGTTAACGTTGCTTTTGTCGATGTTTTCCGTTTCTTTGCCACAGTGACTTTGGCTGCAGGGGAAGTCGATGTTGTTCTTGTTGCGTTAAGTCCGATCTTTGCGCTCACAACCTCAGCAGGATTCTCCGTTGGAACTGCAGCCTTGCCTCTCCTTTGGCCATTGTTTTTGAGTGGTTCATCAGCTCGAAATGTCTTTTCACGCACGCGGTTAGTTGGGGTTCTTGCAGGGCGCTGTGTGTGAGACGGTGGCTCCAGTTGAAATTTAGTAATGGCTGCCTCGTCTGGAACTTGCTTTGATCGTGTGGGGTTTGATTGAGAAATATGAGGTCTAGTCTTCTCGGGCTGCGCTGTAGCAGTGGGCTTACTCGTAAATTGCGATCGAGCTTCACTGTTAACATTTCCCTTTACCTTTCGTGTCGAATGAGAGATGTGACTTTTGGACGGAGACGTGGCAAGCTTTGTGTTGTGTTTCTGCGGTTCAGCAGAGGACGCCACTTTGACATTTTTATCTTTCCGGGGTGAGCTGGGTGGTTTACTACGGCGGAGATTTGGAGTAGGTATGCTTTTTGGTACAGTGGCCTGACGGACGAGTGGTCTCTTTGTTGGTGTTCTTTTGCCCGCAGGCTGTGGTGTGGAGTACATTGGCGGTACAAGCACGGTGCTAAGCGAAGGCAGGCCCAACCTTTCCTTCGAAGAACGGGTAGTGTGTCTTGTACGCTTCAACTTGTTCATCTCCTGAGCCAGGGCTGTAAAGCCATCGATCAGGATCTCCAGCCTTCCCTCCAGTCTGTTCAAACGTTCCTCCATGTCTGTGTAGCCCTTTTCCAGCTCACCGACCTTCTTGGTCTTTTCCGCTGTGGACTCGAAAGCAATAAGTTTCTTCAACTGAGAGCTGAGAAGACTCTGTTGGTCCTCCATTCTAATGATGCTCTCCCTCATATCGAGGGTGTTGCTTTCTAGCATACTGAGACGCTGGTTGAACATGTTCAGATGACTCCGGAGCAGGTGCTGAAAGCTTGAGTGCCTAATATCCTGGTCAGGCATGAAGCGTGGTGGGAGTCTAATGGAGGACCTATTGGGAGCGACTGAAACAACGGCCACAATTTTTGGAACAGAAACGGTGGTGCGGCGGTGAGCAGGAGTAGAAAGTATTTTCCTGCCAGGGAGGACAGTTGTTTGCGCAGTGGTGTCAGGCCATTGGTAGTCATCACTATCTCCGCTTCCAGAGGGTATTATTATTTTATCCAAGCTGTAATTCAATACAGCTTCAGCTCCACATCCCAAAGGTAGATGGCCATGTAGCATCTTCTCTTGGAAAGGGTCCCCACAACTGTCTGCAGATGGCATCTCCTCTCTTAATGTCAAAACAGGACAATGAGCATTGTTGCCGGTTTACAAATGTTTGAATATCAAATCGTTCGACAGTTTCCACCAAAGTCTCCCTGTCATCTTTGCCGCCAAAGCCACAAAGATTTGTTTTTTCAGCCAGACAGGTGTCCTCATAAATGCCTCAGCTACATTTATGTTCGAGACCCAGACAGAGATCACGAGAGCCAACAAAGCCTTTGAATGTATGCGACCAGCATAGCACAAAGCTGAAGCAGAAAGCAGCAACCTTTGCCAAGACGTACAAAACAAAGTCCACAAACCAAACAGAAGACATAAAGCACTAGCCTACTTGCACAAACTATTGTTCAACATGTAATACCATCAAGGTCAGCCGCAAAAAGGATAAGTGATCCTTTATAAAGATGCGTCTATCCCAGGACTAATGAGATTGAAGTGAGTTTGTATTCAAGATATCGACAAGCAGAGTTTCAAGCTCATTGGAGAATGAGTCCTCCATTCCTCCACGCCTGACGTTCGACCCTCTGCGTAGAAACCCGCACTACTAAAGTGAACCACCAACATGCGTACGTCCCTTTCTAGTTACCAATGGTTTAGGGCTGGGCGATTATAGCAAAAGGCAAAATCAAGGTTATTGGACCTTCCAACTTGATTTCGGTTGATGGACGATAAGAAATATTACCGTATTTTCCGGACCATAAGGCACACTTAAAATCTTTTTTTTTCCTCAAACCTCAACAGTGCGCCTTATAACCCGCTGTGCCTGATGTAAGGAATAAGTTTGGTTGAGCTTACCCACCTCAAAGCAATTTCATTTGGTACATGGTGTAATGATAAGTGTGACCAGTAGATGGCAGTCAAACATAAGCGATAAGTATAGGCTGTGCCGTTTGATGTGCTTCAACATACAAGTATTATTATGGTGTGTGTATAAGGTAAGGCATATTATCTGGCGTTTTGTTTGACTATATTAGGCAAAAGCAACTTTTCTTACCTTCTGGTACCTGCTGATCTGTATTTGGGATCTGTATAAATCCTTAAAATTTGCCCGTGTCCGCTTTTGTAGTTTGTGTCAAAGCCGCAGTCGATAAGTTTCTTCTTTTTCTTTATCTTCTTGTTATGGGACATTCATCCTCCGCTGTTGCTATTTCTAAATGAAAGTAGTGTAAAGTTCTTACTTATATCCGTCAGTAAACTCGTCATGAAAGCGCTAAAACATACCGGTGTAGTGAGTTTACATTATTCACCCGAGAAACTTTAATTAATAGAGTTCTGGTCGGACGGTTTTTCACGGGACACATTACGGGTGTTGTTGTTTCCGGATGAGGAGATGCTGCTCCGTTATTGATTGAAGTAAAGTCTGAATGTCATTAAAACAGTTCGCTCCCTCTTTTGACACTTCTTCCACTCCCGTCCTTGCACGCTACACCGCTACAACAAAGATGACGGGGAGAAAACGCTGCCGAAGGTGAGCCACGTAAATAAGACCGCCCACAAAACGGTGCATCCTGAAGCGACTGTCAGAAAGCGGCTTGAAGATGATCTGTAAAACTAAATCTATGCAACATTTTGACCAAAGAACAACCATTACATGTTATGTACACCACAAGGAAGTGTTTTGCATTTAGAAAGAAAAAATAATAGTATGACTTCTTTAATGCGCCTTAGAATCCGGTGCACCTAATATATGAAAAAAGATCAAAAACAGACCATTCATCGGCAGTGCGCCTTGTAATGCGGTGCGTCCTATAGTCCGGAAAATACGGTACTCTACTTTTTGGTCGACCTCATCCTTATTGTAGCCAAAATGTGTCCAAAATGTTTCCCTGCTGTTCAGGGGATTTCAGGATTCCCTGAAGAACAAGGAAACCTGCAAAACAGGCTTGTTGGGATGAAATAGCCTCTGTGTTTTATATTATATGTATAATAATATCATATAATTGGATTTCAAGACTACGTGAAAGTTTGACTACTGCTTTGTTTACTTCGGTGACGACCTTCTTAAAGTTTGTAATCAATCAGAAATATTAGGCAGCTAAAATGCGGCAAACAATGTATAAGTGTTAACATAATGCACTCTAACGGATTGAAATAGGTGAAATTTAGATTTATTTTTTTTATGGTGTTTGGACGTTTTTAATAACATCCGCAAAGTTCAGTGTGTTATGTGTGACCATGTGTGTTGACCATTATGTTAGTTGCATTTGTATTATTTTTTTGCACCATGACTAGGGAAGGTTGTTTGGATTGTGTCATATAAGTATATGCTGTGATGATAGTCCAAAATGGGTCATTGATCTTATTTTCTCACATTGTCCACGAGATGGCAAGCAAATATGTAACAGTCAGACACCACCTGGTATTTGTGATTAATTTCAAAGCACAATGCTTTGCTTACCTCATGTTGTCAAATTGACTTAGCCTGTAGACCGTAGTTTGGACATCCCTGCTCTAAATGTTTTGGATTATTTTTGGATGAATCGCCCAGCCCTACAATGGATGCTAGTGCCAGCCTCTATTACCATTGCCTGCCGGCCCACCAGTAACCCCACACCCCAAATGGCCCTGAGCAGAAGATGTAGAGGGAAAAGGAGCGTAGGGAAGAGCATGGCGTACCTCTCGCAGCGTCTGCCGGTGTATCCAGAAGGACAGCTGTCACAGGTTGGCTGACCATCGGATTCCAGATGACAGGTCGGGGAGAATCTGTTCAAACAGTTTGTGAGTAAGAACTTTGTGCGCTTTCTTTAAACAACCTTTCATCACAAGTGATGATGGTGACACTACAGGGTGTGATGATGTTTTAGATATTTTCATGGAAGTAAACATGGCTCTAATTCTAGTAGGTCTGAATCCTGCTGCAATTCTGGGAAAACATTTTGGCTCTCGCAGTTTGTGGGTACTTGCTTTGGCGAGCGTTTGGGCGAACAGTCGGAGCCAGGAGTTGTGGAACACTGCTGACGTGAGTTCTAAAAAATCTTCTTTTCCACTGTTTTCTGCTTTTTCCTCCAATATTTCATCTAGCGACCATCTAATTTATTTTTGATGACGTAATGCTTGGATTTTACTGACGTTACCTCTGGCTCGCCGTCAAGCTAGCTCGGTTCTCAATGGGTACTTGGCGCCATTTTGTCATGGCCCGGGCGCACACCACCCCAGCTACAGCAGGTGGCTGCATTCAATCGGCTCAATCAGCAATCTACACAACTGTCGCTGATGAGCTTCCGTGACTTCTTAAGCCAGTGCAAACTGGCGTTCCGGGCCAGAACGTAGCGATCTGTTCGAGTACAGTAAGCCAACTCATCAAGCTCTATGCACACACTCTCTTTGTGTTTTCTCCCCCTCTGTGTTCATTTGTCTCGTGTTCCCTTGTCGTCTTCCAGCAGCCTTTCTCCATTTCCGCGTCACGAGTTGTGTGTCTCGTCTCCCCGTATTCCCTCTGGTTCCCTAGCTGCCGCTTGGATCTCGACCTCCCGCCTGAACACGGACTTTGACGCCTCGCCTCTGCCCTTGACCTCACACCTACCCACAGACCTCCGAGTCTGCCTTGCCCCCTCTGGGAATTCCGCACCTTGCTCAACACTACCGGTAACACACAACAGCTAATCTCTACACATAGTCACACACCACACACATTTTGGATGAGTATACACACTTAATTTCTTATTTATATATATTGTGTATATATATATACATATATATATATATATATATATATATATATATATATATATATATATATATATATATATATATATATATATATAAATAAATATAGAGCTAAACGACGTCCCTGCTGTCTTCTTCCCCTGTACACACGTAACACATTTAGCTTTTCGCAAAGAAAACATGCCCTATGCTTGTGTCGTTTTTAGGCCGTACGAATCTTTAAAATCGCGGAAAGGATAAAAGATTCTTTCGAAAACCTCGAAAGGTAATAAAAAAAAAAAATGGCAGAAGACTGCGAGAAAATCGGAATTGTATCGTTCGCATCGACATGAAAAAAGCAGATACATGTCGCAGATGGGTGAAAATAATCGGAGTTGACCTGCAGTGTGAACATCCTCTTAGTAGACAAAGCACTGTTGTTGAGGTATCATTCAAAGTCAATGAGGTTCTTTCCGAGAGATATGACCAATCTCACCTCCCAGCAGGCAAAAGACATTTATACAACGTTGATTATACGTCATTTAGAACTGACTGTGAAACAACGTTGCAAAATAGTTGTATTTGTAGAGTGAGACAACGTTGATGTCCAATGTTGGATCCACATTGTTGGTTGGGACTAAATTTCAATGTCAAATCAACGTCACAACCTGACATTGATTAAACATAGTCAAAAAGTACACTGTTTCACGTTGTATTTGTGTTGCAGAATATTGGTTGTGAGATGACCAAATTTCAATGGTCAAATCAACGTCACAACCTGACATTGATGAAACGTCGTCAAAAAGTATGTTGTTTCAACGTTGAACTTGTGTTGTAGAATATTGGTTGGGAAATTACCCAAAATTCAATTTCAAATCAACATCAGAACCCAACATTGATTAAACGTAGTCAAGAAACATGTAGTTTCAACGTTGTATTTGTGTTGTAGAATATTGGTTGGGAAATGACCAAATTTCAATGGTCAAATCAACGTCAGAACCTGATGTTGAATAAACATTGTCAAAAATAATGTTGTTTAAATGTTGTATTAGTGTTGTAGAATATTGGTTGGGAAATGACCCAAAATTCAATGTCAAATCAACATCAGAACCCAACACTGATTAAACGTCGTCAAGAAGAATGTAGTTTCACCGTTGTATTTGTGTTGTAGAATATTTGTTGGGAAATGACCAAATTTCGATGGTCAAATAAACGTCAGAACCTGATGTTGATTAAACATTGTCAAAAATAATGTTGTTTCAATGTTGTATTTATGTTGTAGAATATTGGTTGGAAAATGACCAAAATTCAATGGTCAAATCAACGTCAGAACCCAACATTGAATAAACGTTGTAAAAAGGCATGTTGTTTTAACGTTGTATTTGTGTTTTAGAATATTGGTTGGGAAATGACACAATTTCAATGGTCAAATCAACGTCAGAAACTGATGTTGAATAAACATTGTCAAAAATAATGTTGTTTCAATGTTGTATTAGTGTTGTAAAATATTGGTTGGAAAATGACCAAAATTCAATGGTCAAATCAACGTCAGAACCCAACATTGATTAAACGTTGTAAAAAGGCATGATGTTTCAACGTTGTATTTGTGTTGTGGAATAATGGTTTGGAAATGACCAAATATCAATGGTCAAATCAACCTGACATTGAATAAACATTGTCAAAAAGCATGTTGTTTCAACGTTGTATTTGTGTTGTAGAATATTGGTTGGGAAATGACCAAATTTCAATGGTCAAATCAACGTCAGAACCTGATGTTGAATAAACATTGTCAAAAATAATGTTTTTTCAATGTTGAATTAGTAATGTAAAATATTGGTTGGAAAATGACCAAAATTCAATGGTCAAATCAACGTCAGAACCCAACATTGATTAAACGTTGTAAAAAGGCATGATGTTTCAACGTTGTATTTGTGTTGTGGAATAATGGTTTGGAAATGACCAAATATCAATGGTCAAATCAACATCACAACCTGACATTGAATAAACATTGTCAAAAAGCATGTTGTTTCAACGTTGTATTTGTGTTGTGGAATAATGGTTGGGAAATGACCAAATATCAATGGTCAAATCAACATCACAACCTGACATTGAATAAACATTGTCAAAAAGCATGTTGTTTCAACGTTGTATTTGTGTTGTAGAATATTGGTTGGGAAATGACAAAATTTCAATGGTCAAATCAACGTCAGAACCCAACATTGATTAAACATCGTCAAAAAGCTTGTTTTTTCAACGTTGTATTTGTGTTGTAGAATATTGGTTGGGAAATGACCTAAAATTCAATGTCAAATCAACGTCACAACCTGACATTGATTAACCGTTGTCAAAAAGCATGTTGTTTCAACGTTGTATTTGTGTTGTAGAATATTGGTTGGAAAATGACCAAATATCAATGGTCAAATCAACCTGACATTGAATAAACATTGTCAAAAAGCATGTTGTTTCAACGTTGTATTTGTGTTGTAGAATATTGGTTGGGAAATGACCAAATTCCAATGGTCAAATCAACGTCAGAACCTGATGTTGAATAAACATTGTCAAAAATAATGTTTTTTCAATGTTGAATTAGTAATGTAAAATATTGGTTGGAAAATGACCAAAATTCAATGGTCAAATCAACGTCAGAACCCAACATTGATTAAACGTTCTAAAAAAGCATGTTGTTTCAACGTTGTATTTGTATTGTGAAATAATGTTTGGGAAATGACCAAATCGCAATGGTCAAATAAACATCACAACCTGACATTGAATAAACATTGTCAAAAAGCATGTTGTTTCAATGTTGAATTAGTGTTGTAAAATATTGGTTGGAAAATGACCAAAATTCAATGGTCAAATCAACATCAGAACCCAACATTGAATAAACGTTGTAAAAAAGCATGTTGTTTCAACGTTGTATTTGTGTTGTGGAATAATGGTTGGGAAATGACCAAATTTCAATGGTCAAATCAACGTCAGAACCTGATGTTGAATAAACATTGTCAAAAATAATGTTGTTTCAATGTTGTATTAGTGTTGTAAAATATTGGTTGGAAAATGACCAAAATTCAATGGTCAAATCAACGTCAGAACCCAACATTGATTAAACGTTGTAAAAAGGCATGATGTTTCAACGTTGTATTTGTGTTGTGGAATAATGGTTTGCAAATGACCAAATATCAATGGACAAATCAACATCACAACCTGACATTGAATAAACATCGTCAAAAAGCATGTTGTTTAAACGTTGTATTTGTGTTGTAGAATATTGGTTGGGAAATGACCAAATCTCAATGGTCAAATCAAGGTCAGAACCCAACATTGATTAAACGTCGTCAAAAAGCATGTTGTTTCAACGTTGTATTTGTGTTGTGGAATAATGGTTTGAAAAGGACCAAATATCAATGGTCAAATCAACATCACAACCTGACATTGAATAAACATTGTCAAAAAGCATGTTGTTTCAAAGTTGTATTTGTGTTGTGGAATAATGGTTGGGAAATGACCAAATATCAATGGTCAAATCAACATCACAACCTGACATTGAATAAACATTGTCAAAAAGCATGTTGTTTCAACGTTGTATTTGTGTTGTAGAATATTGGTTGGGAAATGACAAAATTTCAATGGTCAAATCAACGTCAGAACCCAACATTGATTAAACATCGTCAAAAAGCTTGTTTTTTCAACGTTGTATTTGTGTTGTAGAATATTGGTTGGGAAATGACCTAAAATTCAATGTCAAATCAACGTCACAACCTGACATTGATTAACCGTTGTCAAAAAGCATGTTGTTTCAACGTTGTATTTGTGTTGTAGAATATTGGTTGGGAAATGACAAAATTTCAATGGTCAAATCAACGTCAGGACCCAACATTGATTAAACATCGTCAAAAAGCTTGTTTTTTCAACGTTGTATTTGTGTTGTAGAATATTGGTTGGGAAATAACCTAAAATTCAATGTCAAATCAACGTCACAACCTGACATTGATTAACCGTTGTCAAAAAGCATGTTGTTTCAACGTTGTATTTGTGTTGTAGAATATTGGTTGGAAAATGACCAAATATCAATGGTCAAATCAACCTGACATTGAATAAACATTGTCAAAAAGCATGTTGTTTCAACGTTGTATTTGTGTTGTAGAATATTGGTTGGGAAATGACCACATTTCAATGGTCAAATCAACGTCAGAACCTGATGTTGAATAAACATTGTCAAAAATAATGTTTTTTCAATGTTGAATTAGTAATGTAAAATATTGGTTGGAAAATGACCAAAATTCAATGGTCAAATCAACGTCAGAACCCAACATTGATTAAACGTTGTAAAAAAGCATGTTGTTTCAACGTTGTATTTGTGTTGTGGAATAATGTTTCGGAAATGACCAAATTTCAATGGTCAAATCAACATCACAACCTGACATTGAATAAACATTGTCAAAAAGCATGTTGTTTCTATGTTGAATTAGTGTTGTAACATATTGGTTGGAAAATGACCAAAATTCAAAGGTCAAATCAACGTCAGAACCCAACATTGATTAAACGTTGTAAAAAAGTATGTTGTTTCAACGTAGTATTTGTGTTGTGGAATAATGGTTGGGAAATTACCAAATATCAATGGTCAAATCAACGTCAGAACCTGATGTTGAATAAACATTGTCAAAAAGCATGTTTTTTCAACGTTGTATTTGTGTTGTAGAATATTGGTTGGGAAATGACCAAATTTCAATGGGGAAATCAACGTCAGAACCTGATGTTGAATAAACATTGTCAAAAATAATGTTGTTTCAATGTTGTATTAGTGTTGTAAAATATTGGTTGGAAAATGACCAAAATTCAATGGTCAAATCAACGTCAGAACCCAACATTGATTAAACGTTGTAAAAAGGCATGATGTTTCAACGTTGTATTTGTGTTGTGGAATAATGGTTTGGAAATGACCAAATCTCAATGGTCAAATCAAGGTCAGAACCCAACATTGATTAAACGTCGTCAAAAAGCATGTTGTTTCAACGTTGTATTTGTGTTGTAGAATATTGGTTGGAAAATGACCAAAATTCAATGGTCAAATCAACGTCAGAACCCAACATTGATTAAACGTTGTAAAAAGGCATGATGTTTCAACGTTGTATTTGTGTTGTGGAATAATGGTTTGAAAAGGACCAAATATCAATGGTCAAATCAACATCACAACCTGACATTGAATAAACATTGTCAAAAAGCATGTTGTTTCAACGTTGTATTTGTGTTGTGGAATAATGGTTGGGAAATGACCAAATATCAATGGTCAAATCAACATCACAACCTGACATTGAATAAACATTGTCAAAAAGCATGTTGTTTCAACGTTGTATTTGTGTTGTAGAATATTGGTTGGGAAATGACAAAATTTCAATGGTCAAATCAACGTCAGAACCCAACATTGATTAAACATCGTCAAAAAGCTTGTTTTTTCAACGTTGTATTTGTGTTGTAGAATATTGGTTGGTAAATGACCTAAAATTCAATGTCAAATCAACGTCACAACCTGACATTGATTAGCCGTTGTCAAAAAGCATGTTGTTTCGACGTTGTATTTGTGTTGTAGAATATTGGTTGGAAAATGACCAAAATTCAATGGTCAAATCAACAACAGAACCCAACATTGATTAAACGTTGTAAAAAAAGCAGGGTGTGTCAACGTTGTATTTGTGTTGTAGAATATTGGTTTGGAAATTACCCAAATTTCAATGTTCAAATCAATGTCACAACTTGACATTGATTAAACGTCGTTAAAAAGCATGTTGTTTCAACGTTGTATTCGTGTTGTAGAATATTGGTTGGAAAATGACCAAATTTCAATGGTCAAATCAACGTCAAAACCTGATGTTGAATAAACATGGTCAAAAAGTAGGTTGTTTCAACGTTGTATTTGTATTGTAGAATATTGGTTGGGAAATGACTACATTTCAATGTTGTTTCAACTTTATGTTTGAGTTGCTCAACCTAATTCAACACGTTCTCAACGTCGTTCCAATGTCTCGTGCCTGCTGGGCTTTGTCTGGCTCACATCTCCTTCCAGACCCTTCCACTCATACCTAAACTTTAGACTTCAACTCACTGGTTGCTGGACGCGGTCCCCGGACACGGGCACGGCTGGCACGCCTGAGCGCCGCCTGTTGTGGGGTTTCCATAGTAACCAGTCTGGCACCGCTCGCACCTGGCGCCGCCAGTGTTGTGGAGACATTGCTGACGGACACGGAGAAGGGGGGAAAAAAAGCGTTGAGGAGTAACAATTATCGCATTCCGGTGGCGAGATGAAGCAAGGTGAGGGGTGGGAAAGAACAAAGGGATGAAAAAAACGTCTGAGGAGACCTACCAGACACCTGCCGCTCTCAGGGTCACAGCTGCTGGCGTGGCCATTGCACTCACACCTCTCACAAGTGCCCAGGTAAAGGCCGGAGGTTGTTCGAGTGTAACCTTCTTCACAGTCCTGGGAATAACACCTCAGGTGAGGAACAACAACAAGACAGGGGAAAGCTGGCAGACTAGAAATGATCGGAATCCTTTTTCTTCTCCTTGGAACAAACTCTCTGTAAGTACTCTGCCCTCACTGGTTACCTGGCAGGAGGGGCCTCGATATCCTTGAGGACATGCACACTCTTCCACCTCCAGGGCGTGTTCACTCCCAGTTGAGTCAGGAACAGCGACGTCCATCTTGACATCGGATATACTGCACAAGGTAGTTTGCTGTTAGTGCCGCCATCTTGAAATGATCCGTGTTAGTCGACGTTTCACTTTTTCCACATTTTGTCACGTTACGAAGCTAACTATTACCATGCTTAAGTTAGCATGCTAATCTTAGCGAGCTATCTTTGTGAGCTACTTTTGCTACCGTTTAGCCTAAGTCATATAACTTGGTATGTGACACTTGTCAACTGTTAGCGTGCAAACGATAGCAAGCTAGCAAGCTAACTTAGGCTCACTAACTTTTTAATCTATTCTTACACTTTTTTTTTTCTATTTCCACAGCCATACATCTTTGAGTCGTATAACTTGGTATATGAAACATGCTGACTTAGACTTAGACAAACTTTAATGATTCATAAGGGAAATTGTTCCACACAGTAGCTCAGTTACAATGATGGAAAGTGTAAGGATAGAAAGGACAATGCAGGTATAAATAGACTAAATATAGCGATATAAAATATAACATACACTACCGTTCAAAAGTTTGGGGTCACATTGAAATGTCCTTATTTTTGAAGGAAAAGCACTGTACTTTTCAATGAAGATAACTTTAAACTAGTCTTAACTTTAAAGAAATACACTCTATACATTGCTAATGTGGTAAATGACTATTCTAGCTGCAAATGTCTGGTTTTTGGTGCAATATCTACATAGGTGTATAGAGGCCCATTTCCAGCAACTATCACTCCAGTGTTCTAATGGTACAATGTGTTTGCTCATTGGCTCAGAAGGCTAATTGATGATTAGAAAACCCTTGTGCAATCATGTTTACACATCTGAAAACAGTTTAGCTCCTTACAGAAGCTACAAAACTGACCTTCCTTTGAGCAGATTGAGTTTCTGGAGCATCACATTTGTGGGGTCAATTAAACGCTCAAAATGGGCAGAAAAAGAGAACTTTCATCTGAAACTCGACAGTCTATTCTTGTTCTTAGAAATGAAGGCTATTCCACAAAATTGTTTGGGTGACCCCAAACTTTTGAACGGTAGTGTATATATGTAATATTTACATAATATATGTACAGTATATTATATATACTGATATATTATATTATGTCTATATCATATATACAATATATAACAATTACCATGTCCAGTGTTCAAAAACAAGAAAAAAATAAATAAAAATTAGGGGTATTTTATTTGAACTAAGCAAAATTATCTGCCAATAGAACAAGAAAATTTGGCTTGTCAAGACTTTCCAAAACAAGAAAATTAGCTAACTTCAATGAATCCAAAAATACCTTAAAATAAGTACATTCTCACTAATAACAAGTGCACTTTTCTTGGTAGAAAAAAAAAAGAGACCTTTTTACTCAATATGTTGAAAAATATTCTTAAATTTATTAAATGCTAGTGCCTTTATCTTGACATAATGATATGCGCTCGGCATTAGATTTCTTGAAACCAGCAAACTTATACTAAAAACTAATTTATTGTTCTTAATGGAAAGGCAACAAGGCAACCGCTTGTTACTCTCGGGGTCTCCTAGCCGCTCAGGCAAATCATATGGTCTAAAAATGCATTTTTCCATTGATAACATGACATCATTGCGCCAAGTGCGTGCTCTTTCAGTCAATTAGTGCGCATATATACAGCCTGGCCCCCGGCCAAACTTTTTTTAATTGTTATTTTGAAGAATTTATCTGAATGTGCATGAACTATTTCTGTTCAAAATTGTTAGAAATGTCACATGTTAAAGTTTTAAATATTAACTGTCCGTTTACTGTACTGTGCCAACTGTACTACTATATGAGTACGTATTTTTATTTTCAATTGTTTCATTGAAAATAAAACAACAAAGTCCATTTGGCTGTCATGTGTTTTAATTATGAGACATAATTGTGTCAAAGTCATGATTTTTTATTTCATGCTTGAAATAAGAAATTATTGCTTTAAAAAAGCAGTTTTATACTTGTGAGTGTTGATAACACAGCTTTGCATCAGTTGATGTTCTAGTTTCAAGCATGTTGTACTCAATTTAGGTCATCAAATCTCAGCTACAAGCTGTAATATCTTACTGAGATAATGTAAGACCAAAACCCTTAAAACAAGTAAAACACTAACATAAAATCTGCTTAGTGAGAAGAATTATCTTATCAGACAGAAAATAAGCAAATATCACCCTTATTTGAGATATTTAATCTTACTTAGATTTCAGTTTTTGCAGTGTACTGATATATTATATTATGTCTATATCATATATACAATACATAACAATGACCATGTACAATATTACAGTATATGTGACAGCTGCAGCATAAAATAGAGAGTAAATCCAGCAGAAAATAGACATTAAAAACAAAGAGAAGTAGCTAACATGGAAGGTGTCAGGTAATAGACAGATATCATCTATTACTGTATGGCGAGTGATTATACAGCTGGATGGAGAGCGGAATGAAGGAGTTCTTGAATCGAAAACTGTGGGAACGAAGCTGAAGGAGCCTGTTGGAGTATGAACTCCGCTGTCCCTCAATTGTCTGGTGGAGTGGGTGGGCAGGATTGTCCACCAGGTGTATTGTCCATTATCATGCTATCGTTAGCACACACGCTAAGTGTTAGCATTTTTATGTAAACTTGCTACTGTTTTAGGCTCGCTCTGATGCTCGTTACACTTAAAACTCACAGATTCAGACACCATCTAATAAGTCTGGCGGCTTTCTGTGACGCCCCGGCCAGAGGTCCAGAGCACAGATAGCAGGCCCATCAAAATTTCCGCGGGAATTTTCTAGTTGTGTGAGTGCACCAAAGCTTTCCCCCATATGGTTTTCTACACCAAAATTCATTTATTTATTATTATTATTGTTTTTCAACTTCTTCTTCAGATTTTGGTGCGTTCTACCTTCCACATTTTTCACCCGATTCAAACCGCTCCAACTTTAAACCTTTCAGCCTGTTCAGGAATTGCGGCCTTTCCCTTGACAAATGTTCTAATTTCAAAATGTAATACAGTTTTTTCCTCAAAATTCTACACAAAATACCCCATAATGACATGCAAAAAGTTTTTTTTTTCATTTATTTTTTGCAAATGAATTAAAAATAAAAAACTAAATAAATCACATGAACATAAGTATTCACAAAATTAAATTATAAATTATATAAACTTGCTACTGTTTTAGGCTAGCTCTGTGGCTCGTTACACTTAAAACTCACAGATTCAGACACCATCTAATAAGTCTGGCGGCTTTTGGCGACCCCCGGCCAGAGGTCCAGAGCACAGATAGCAGGCCCATCAAAATTTCGACGAGAATTTTCTAGTTGTGTGAGTACACCAAAATTCATCTATTTATTATTATTATTGTTATTCAACTTATTATTCTTCTTCTTCTTCAGATGTTGGTGCGTTCTACCTTCCTCCACATTTTTCACCCGATTCAAACCATTCCACCTTCAAACTGTTCAGCCTATTCAGGAATTGCGGCCTTTCACTTGACAAATTTTCTAGTTTCAAAATGTAACACATTTTTCCCTCAAAATTCTACACAAAATACCCCATAATGACATGTAAAAAGGTTTTTTTTCCCTTTATTTTTTGCAAATGTATTAAAAATAAAAAAAACTAAATAAATCACATGAACATAAGTATTCAAAAAATTTGCTCAACTTTGCTCAATACTTTGGCATCAATTCCAGGCCCAAGTATTTTTGAATACGATGCCACAAGCTTGGCACACCTATCTTTGGGCGCTTTCAAGCTCCTTATGGAGCCATCCAGGATGTCTCTGTACATCGCTGCATTCATCGTTCCCTCTATCCTGACCAGTCCCCCAGTTCCTGCCGAGGAAAAACACCCCCACAGCATGATGCTGCCACCACCATGCGTCACTGTCGGGATGGTGTTGGCCTGCTGATGAGCGGTGCCTGGTTTCCACCAAACATGACGCCTGGCATTCACACCAAAGACTTCAATCTTTGTCGCATCAGACCAGAGAATTTAGTTTGAGAGTCTTTCATGTGCATTTTGGCAAACTTTTGACTCAGAAATGGCTTCCGTCAGGCCTGATTGGTGGATTGTCCTTCTGGAATGTTCTCCTCTCGCCACAGAGAAATGCTGTAGCTCCATGGCCTTGGTCACCTTGAGCTTCAGAGGTGCTGCGAAGAGGAATGAGAAAAACTGCCCAAAGATAGGTGTGCCAGGTTTGTGGCATCGTATTCAAAAATACTTGAGGCTGGAATTGCTGCCAAAGGTGCATCAACATGTCATTTTTTATTTTCCATCAATTTTCAAATTAAAAAAAAAAAAGTTTTACATTGTCATTATGGGGTATTGTGTGTAGAATTTTGAGGACACAAACGAATGTGAATACTTGAATGCGACCTCCTTTCCTACCTGCTCTCCGCCATGTTGTCCGCATACGAGGCCCGAATCAGCAAAGCGCTGACGTCGGCCAGAGCCATCAGGAGGTGTTCCCGCGTGCACGACTGCCCGTCGGTGCGACGCCATTCCGACTGCCGGGAGACAAAAGACACTTTAGCGTGCGCCCCGGCAACAGGAGTGGCCGGCGAGCGACACAAACCTCTCTGAATGTCACGGTGACGGTTTGCGAGGCGCGCGGGAGGGCCTTGGTCTGGGCGTAGTGCTCCAGGGAGATGCCGTTGCCCTGGAGGACCACGTCTGGCTGGCCGTCGATCACCAGCGAGCGCTGAAACTGCTCAAAACGCACCGTGTAACGCAGCTCGCCGCCGTAGGCCGTCACCTGGGAGCAAAGGCGGCGGAGACAAGAAGTCAGGTCAACAAATAAAAGAGTTGCAGCTACTTTTATAGGCACTTGCTGAATTCAGTCAGTACGACCAAGTACCGATTCCTAGTGGCGTCAAAAACATCCATTTATTGACTCGTGATTCTTAATGGTACACTGCAAAAACTGAAATCTAAGTAAGATTAAATATCTCAAATAAGGGTTATATTTGTTTATTTTCTGTCTGATAAGATAATTCTTCTCACTAAGCAGATTTTATGTTAGAGTGTTTTACTTGTTTTAAGGGTTTTGGTCCTAAATTATCTTAGTAAGATATTACAGCTTGTAGCTAAGATTTGATGACTTATATTGAGTAAAACATGCTTGAAACTAGAATACCAACTTATGCAAAGCTGTGTCATCAACACTCACAAGTATAAAACTACTTTCTTAAAGTAATGACTCTTCTTTGCTGGTTGCGGGGACACTTGGTCTGGCGACCCACCGCCAAGTCCCCCCTCCGCCCTCCCATGACTCTTGATCTTGCCTTGTTTTTGTTGGACATCTGGAATCTGTCCTTAAAGGAGGGGGTACTGTCATGATCCGTGGTCCGGATCATGTTTTTGTTATGTTCTGTTAGTTTTGGACTCCATAGTTCCGGTTTTTTGTGCACTCTTGTTTGTTTTGGTTGCCATGGTTGCGTATTAGTTTCACCTGCCTCTTGTGTTCAGGACGCTCACCTGGCTCTAATCATGAGACATTATTTAAGCCTGCCTTTGCGAGTCAGTCGGCCTGGCGTCATTGTTTGTGTCATGCAATGCCGTAGTTTATGCTAAGTGTTTACCTCATGCCTTGCCAAGTGAGTCGTGTTTGTTTCATGCCACAGTTTCGTGTTTGTTCCACGCCATAGTTTATGCTGTTTTGTTTACCTCATGCCCTGCCAAGATTTCTTGAGAAGATTAAAATATGTTCCTACCTGCAAGTCCTGTCCGGAGTGATCCGTTTGCATCCCGGGGAAACAAACCTCGCAGCAAGCTGCGACCCCCCCCGTCGTGACAAATACAGAAATGTATCGGAGCTGTTTATCTATTTAATGGAGGAATGTAGTTCATTATAGAACTAGCAGCCAATGTTATTAAAAATAATTGATTTTGAATCGAGAATTGTTTCGAATCGAGAATCGATTCTGAATCCAACCGAATCGTGTGGTGCCCAACGACTCACAGCCCTACTGATTCGCCTAAAATCAAACTGCACCATATTTTGGTCCCTTTGTTGCCCCTGTGCAGACTCGGCACCGCCTTAAGCTACAGGTGTGCTCAAAGAAGACCGCCTCTTAAGTAATGTCGTCATTGTCCATGCTAACAAAGCAAGCACGCCTGATAAAAAACACTCGAAAGTAAGGCTCCACTTTTCAAAATGCTAATATACATTGGTAATGCCATATACGTGCTACTAATTAGCATTAGCGATTTTACATGGCAATTTCCACACCTCGAAATTGTAAATGGAACCCGCAACTAAGAAGCACGTTACAATCAAACCGATGGTGTGCAATAGGTACAACACTTACAGTATTAACCCTCTGTAGGACTCAGCAAAACACAAGACTGGCACATTCAACTTAATGGCAAAGACTTCTTCCTGACACACCTCGGACAAGAAAGCAAAATATAACAACTGGGGTCCGGATCATGTTTTGTGTTTTCGGTTAGTTTTGGACTCCTTAAGTTCCTGTTTGTGCACCTCGGAGTTGGTTACCATGGCTATCTATTATAGAGACTAGGAGGCAGGCAGGTCGTCGTCGGGGCAGGCGTGGAAGCAGCAGACGTCGGCGAGGCAGGCGTGGAAGCAGCCGACGACGTGCCTGCCTCC
The DNA here is from genome assembly GCF_033978785.1 of Entelurus aequoreus. Lineage (NCBI taxonomy): Eukaryota > Metazoa > Chordata > Actinopteri > Syngnathiformes > Syngnathidae > Entelurus > Entelurus aequoreus. The sequence continues at coordinate 18,834,021 of NC_084737.1, forward strand.
TAGTCTTGGTGCCTGTCTCCTAGTCTCTGATTAGCAGCAGGTGAGCGTCCCGAACACAAGAGGCATGTGAAAATAATAGGTAGCCACGGTAACCAACTCAGAGGTGCACAAACAGGAACTAAAGGAGTCCAAAACTAACCGAAAACACAAAACATGATCCGGACCACGGATCATGACAACAACTGGACAACACAGTTATTATTAGCAGCTCACTCTTAAATGTTGCATTAAAATATTATTTGTAAACACATTTATTGCAACATGAGCACTCGGCTTGGGCTGATTGTCAATAAGTCGATCGGTCGATCGATAAATGAAAATGCACGCCATCATTTGGCCGAAAATATGATAAATTGCAGAGTCTGTGTGTTAGTCTTCTTCGTCTCTCGCGTTCAAACAGGGTGCAAGCGGGTTCGTTCCATACATGGCTCTCGGGGATAGCAACAACAACAAAAAACTCCTACAAAACAAACGAGCGAGTTTTTCCAATCGTATTAGAGATAGGATTTATGGCTCTTTGAAGGCAGCCGGATCTTTGGAGAAACTGACAACCCTAAATTCCAGACTAGAAGCTGCTAATTTGAACCCTGCGGCTTGTAAAACGGTCTGGCTGACGTATGGATTTTTTTTAAAACACATCCACAGTCACTTAAAAGGTGCGTTATTGTTTGTGCTATGGCGCCATCTTTTGGATGAGTTCGCTCACTGCAAGTGCCGCTGGATGACTGCGAATTCCTGCTGTTTAAAGCTTTGAACCGAAAGTAGACGTGTTGTTCCGTCTTCTAGCCGTCCATAGCGTTTCTACTCGTAAGAATTCTTCATTCATCACTCCAAGCAACGTTGGTAAGTTTTACAATATAACTAAAACAATTCTTACTTACTAAAGCGTCCAATGTGTGATGTCTGTAGGAGTGTTTTCATGCATATTTGTAAGTGCTATCGCAATGTAATCAAGCTAGCCTCGTTAGCATTAGCTAATATGCTAACATTTACTGTGTTGGTATTATTAACTTACAATGGCCTTCTTTTTATATTGTTTCACTTTCACAAATTCCTCAGAAAATTCACCAAAACGTCACCGTGGAGTTATTGAGTCTGTTTAGCTGATTGGAGAGCTAGCTTGCGCGGCTAGTGGGTCCATGACGATGACTTCTGTTTCGTTCGATCAGCCTAACTTTTTTCCTACGCTTTGAACCCCGCAGCTTATAAAACGGTGCGACTAATTTACCGATTTTTCTTCGCTGGCGGCCTTAATGTTTTGATTTGGACAAATAGCTTTCATATACGCCGGCAGAGATACTGAAGAGGTGTGTTATTGTTTGCGTTATGGCGCCATCTGTTGGACGAGTTCGCTCGCTGCAGGTGCAGCAGGTTGAAAATGTATTTCCTGTTTCTGCCTGAAACCGGAAGTAAAACCGTCCGTAGCGTTTTTGCACGAAATGACTCTTCATTCATCACTCCAAACAAAATTAGTTTAGCCATGAAGTAAATCGTTTTCATAAAAAACATGCAAAGACAATTACCGTATTTTTCGGAGTATAAGTCGCTCCAGAGTATAAATCGCACCGGCCGAAAATGCATAATAAAGAAGGGAAAAAACATATAAGTCGCACTGGAGTATAAGTCGCATTTTTTGGGGAAATTAATTTGATAAAACCCAACACCAAAAATAGACATTTGAAAGGCAATTTAAAATAAATAAAGAATAGTGAATAACAGGCTGAATAAGTGTACGTTATATGAGGCATAAATAACCAACTGAGAACGTGTCTGGTATGTTAACGTAACATATTATGGTAAGAGTCATTCAAATAACTATAACATATAGAACATGCTATATGTTTACCAAACAATCTGTCACTCCTAATCGCTAAATCCCATGAAATCTTATACGTCTAGTCTCTTACGGGAATGAGCTAAATAATATTATTTTGATATTTTACGGTAATGTGTTAATAATTTCACACATAAGTCGCTCCTGAGTATAAGTCGCACCCCCGGCCAAACTATGAAAAAAAACTGCGACTTATAGTCCGAAAAATATGGTAAAAGGTGTGTTATTGTTTGTGCTATGGCGCCATCTTTTGGATGAGTTCGCTCACTGCAGGTGCTGCTGGATGAATGCAAATTATTGCTGTTTAAAGCTTTGAACCGGAAATAGAAGTACCGTTCCGTCTTTTAGCCGTCCATAGCGTTGCTACTCGTATGGATTCTTCGCTCATCACACCAAACAACATTTGTAAGTTTTACAATACAACTAAAACAATTCTTATTTACTAAACCGCCCCATGTGTGATGTCCGTCGGAGTGTTTTCATGCATAGCGTTATCGTAATGTAATCAAGCTGGCCTTGTTAGCGTTAGCTAATATGCTAACTTACAACAACACTATTGTTTCAGGTTCACAAATCCCTCAGTAAATTCACCGAAACGTCACCGTGGAGTTATTGAGTCTGTTTCGCTGATTGGAGAGCTAGCTTGCGCAGCTAGTGGGTCCATGGCGATGACTTCTGTTTTGTTTGATCAGCCGTTTTACTGCCGTGTCACAGACAGCGTTTTGAAACAATTAAAGGCCTACTGAAACCCACTACTACTGACCACGCAGTCTGATAGTTTATATATCAATGATGAAATCTTAACATTGCAACACATGCCAATACGGCTGGGTTAGATTAGTAAAGTGCAATTTTAAATTTCCCGTGAAATATTCTGCTGAAAACGTCTCGGTATGATGACGTTTGCGCGTGACGTCACGGATTGTGCGGACATATTGGGACACCATTGTGGCCAGCTATTAAGTCGTCTGTTTTCATCGCAAAATTCCACAGTATTCTGGACATCTGTGTTGGTGAATCTTTTGCAATTTGTTTAATGAACAATGAAGACAGCAAAGAAGAAAGCTGTAGGTGGGAAGCGGTGTATTAGCGGCCGGCTGCAGTAACACAACCAGGAGGACTTTGAGTTGGATAGCAGACGCGCTACCGAGAGTACGCAGCTTTGGCTTCCAAACATTTGATCGCTTGCCCGTATGTGCGTGCCGCTATGTGCATGTCACGTACGTAACTTTGGGGAAATATATGTGCTGTATGAACTTTACGGAGGTGAACGGTACTTTGGGCTGTGGGATTGAGTGTGTTGTGCGGGTGTTTGAGTTGTATTGGTGGGTTATATGGACGGGAGGGGGAAAGTGTTTGTTATGCGGATTAATTTGTGGCATATTAAATATAAGCCTGGTTGTGTTGTGGCTAATAGAGTATATATACACTACCGTTCAAAAGTTTGGGGTCACATTGAAATGTCCTTATTCTTGAAGGAAAAGCACTGTACTTTTCAATGAAGATAACTTTAAACTAGTCTTAACTTTAAAGAAATACACTCTATACATTGCTAATGTGGTAAATGACTATTCTAGCTGCAAATGTCTGGTTTTTGGTGCAATATCTACATAGGTGTATAGAGGCCCATTTCCAGCAACTATCACTCCAGTGTTCTAATGGTACAATGTGTATGCTCAGAAGGCTAATTGATGATTAGAAAACCCTTGTGCAATCATGTTCACACATCTGAAAACAGTTTAGCTCGTTACAGAAGCTACAAAACTGACCTTCCTTTGAGCAGATTGAGTTTCTGGAGCATCACATTCGTGGGGTCAATTAAACGCTCAAAATGGCCAGAAAAAGAGAACTTTTATCTGAAACTCGACAGTCAATTCTTGTTCTTAGAAATGAAGGCTATTCCACAAAATTGTTTGGGTGATCCCAAACTTTTGAACAGTAGTGTATGTCTTGTGTTTATTTACTGTTTTAGTCATTCCCAGCTGAATATCAGGTCCCACCCGCCTCTCACAGCATCTTCCCTATCTGAATCGCTTCCACTGCCCTCTAATCCTTCACTCTCACTTTCCTCATCCACGAATCTTTCATCCTCGCTCAAATTAATGGGGTAATCGTCGCTTTCTCGGTCCGAATCGCTCTCGCTGCTGGTGGCCATGATTGTAAACAATGTGCAGATGTGAGGCGCTCCACAACCTGTGACGTCACGCTACTTCCGGTACAGGCAAGGCTTTTTTTTTATCAGCGACCAAAAGTTGCGAACTTTATCGTCGATGTTCTCTACTAAATCCTTTCAGCAAAAATATGGCAATATTGCAAAATGATCAAGTATGACACATAGAATGGACCTGCTATCCCCGTTTAAATAAGACAATTTCATTTCAGTAGGGCTTTAAGGTATGTAAATAAACATTTACAGAATATTTCTGTGTAAATAACTAATTTTCCAACTGCGGCTTATAGTCAGGTGCGACTTATATATGATTTATTTTAATTTTTTTATCTAAAATCCAGTGGGTGTGGCTTATAGTCCCATGCGCTCTACAGTCCAAGGAAATACAGTAGTTGTTGTGCTTTGCAAACACAAAAAAAAACAAATTTTCTCAGGGTAATGCTTGAAAGGTATTTCCCCGCCCAGACTCCGACCGTGAGCGGGAAGTCACCAGACATCTGTGCTTCTCTGCCAACTGGAGCTTCAAAGGAAGCTCTGCCGTGCGGGCAGGTCCAGGAACCGACATGTCGAGACACGAGCGTGTGCGACAGAAAGACCGGAGAAATGGAGCTGAATGAAACCCGCTTCCCCTTGCTTGATCTCACCTTATCTCCTCTGAAGCTCTCCGGCAGGACCCAGTAGTAGATGTCCTTGGGGATAGTGGAGAAGTAGCGGTAGACCACCTCAGAGGGGCCCCTCTGAGAGATGCCCTCGGTGATAGTTCTGCTGTTGCCGCCGTTGGTGAGGCTAAAAAGCTGCCCGTTCACTCCTCCTCGCACCTGGAAGATCACACCTGAGTTGGAACTCCGGGGGAGCACTTTCCCCCTCCATCTAGGAAGTCCTACCTGATCCCGACTCCAAGTGGAGCTGGCGCACTGCTTGGTGACGCCCATGCAGAAACAAGGCAGACAGCCCTCGGGGTTGATCCCCGAGAGATGGAAGAAGCCGGGCTTGCACTCGTCACACTGCGCGCCCGCCACGTTGTTCTGCAACGCCAACAAGAAGTCATGTGCCACCTTTCTTTCTTCAATACAGAAGTGTACAAACCACCTCTTCAAAATAAAGGCTTTATTTTAACTAAAAAAAACATATGTTTCTTATTGTGATCAAAGAACGATTTATGGAGTAAATAAGATGTTGAACATACTCGACAACTTGTCTTTTAGTAGGAAGTAAACAAACAAAGACTTCTAATTAGTCTGCTGACGTATGCAGTAACATATTGTGTCGTTTTATTTTGTCAACATTATTCATCTACAAAACCCAAAACCAGTGAAGTTGGCACGTTGTGTAAATGGTAAATAAAAACAGAATACAATGGTTTGCAAATCCTTTTCAACTTATATTCAATTGAATAGACTGCAAAGACAAGATATTTAATGTTGGTTGTTTTTTTGTGTGGATATAATCATTAACTTAGAATTTAATGGCAGCAACACATTGCAAAAAAGTAGTCACAGGGGCATTTTTACCACTGTGTTACATGGCCTTTCCTTTTAACAACACTTAGTAAACGTTTGGGAACTGAGGAGACCAATTTTTTAAGCTTTTCAGGTGGAATTTTTTCCCATTCTTGCTTGATGTACAGCTTAAGTTGTTCAACAGTCTGGGGTCTCCCTTGTGGTATTTTAGGCTTCATATTGCGCCACACATTTTCAATGGGAGACAGGTCTGGACTACAGGCAGGCCAGTCTAGTACCCGCACTCTTTTACTATGAAGCCACGCCGTTGTAACACGTGGCTTGGCATTGTCTTGCTGAAATAAGCAGGGGCGTCCATGGTAACGTTGCTTGGATGGCAACATATGCTGCTCCAAAACCTGTATGTACCTTTCAGCATTAATGGTGCCTTCACAGATGTATAAGTTACCCATGCCTTGGGCACTAATACACCCCCATACCATCACAGATGCTGGCTTTTGAACTTTGCGCCTGTAACAATCCGGATGGTTCTTTTCCTCTTTGGTCCGGAGGACACGACGTCCACAGTTTCCAAAAACAATTTGAAATGTGGACTCGTCAGACCACAGAGCACTTTTCCACTTCGCATCAGTCCATCTTAGATGAGCTCGGGCCCAGCGAAGCATTTCTGGGTGTTGTTGATAAATGGCTTTCGCTTTGCATAGTAGAGTTTTAACTTGCACAAACAGATGTAGCGACCAACTGTAGTTACTGAAAGTGGTTTTTTGAAGTGTACCTGAGCCCATGTGGTGATATCCTTTACACACTGAAGTGGCTTTTTGATGCAGATTGAAGTTCCGTAATGTCACCGCTTACGTGCAATGATTTCTCCAGATTCTCTGAACCTCTTGATGATATTAGAGACCGTAGAATGGTGAAATCCCTAAATTCCTTGCAATAGCTGGTTGAGAAATGTTGTTCTTAAACTGTTGGACAATTTGCTCACGCATTTGTTCACAAAGTGGTGACACTCGCCCCATCCTTGTTTGTGAATGACTGAGCATTTCATGGAAGCTGCTTTTATACCCAATCATGGCACCCACCTGTTCCCAATTAGCCTGTTCACCTGTGGGACGTTCCAAATAAGTGTTTGATGAGCATTCCTCAACTTTCTCAGTCTTTTTTGCCACCTGTGCCAGCTTTTTGGAAAGGCATCAAACTCCAAATGAGCTAATATTTGCAAAAAATTACAAATGTTTGCAGTTCAAACGTGAAATATGTTGTCTTTGCAGTCTATTCAATTGAATATAGGTTGAAAATAATTTTCTAATCATTGTATTCTGTTTTTATTTACCATTTACACAACGTGCCAACTTCACTGGTTCTGGGTTTTGTACTTGTTCCTGTTAATATCTGATCACTTCCCGTTTGAACTTGTTCTATCTACACTTCTGTTCAAATGTAATAATCACGTATTCTTCTCTTCTTTAATGCTTTACATCAGTTTTGGCTGATACTGCACATTTGGGTATGGATCTGATACCAAGTAGTTCCAGGATTATAGATTGATCATAACTAAAGTTCTCCTGTGTCCAGGGACGTATTTATTGACTTTATAAACAATAACAAAAGATTTTGTGATAATGTAATTATATATCTGTATAGATCCACCTGTTTGTTTACATTTAGAAGTGCTAGCTTGCTGTTAGCAGTGCGCTATTGTATCCTCTTACGGTGCGCAGTGAAGCATGATTAGCTATTTATCATCCTCCAGTGATAATGGTACTTGTAACAAACTTACTTTATTTGTCGCCATGGAGGCCAGGATTAGTCATTTAGAAGTAGCTCAAACACTGTGGAGGGACGTTAGCCGCCAGCCAGCTATGTTTTAAAGCACAACTTGCAGTGTTTCCTTCTTCTGTCTCCACTTGTAAGTGCTCTGTGTGTGTGTCGACTCACAAGCGCCTGGGCTCATATTAGCAGCAATGTCACCAAGGAATACCAGTATTTTTCACAGGCAGTATAGTACTCTTTCAATTCCTTAGTACTGGTATACTAAAGTGTAAATGTAAATGGTTGCTATCTTCCCAAAGGTTGAGGAGCATGCCTGGTCTACCTTGCAGCTGCAGGGCCTGCTGTTGGAGCTGATGCTTCCTCTGTTATCGCACTTGGTTTCTGCAGGGGGGGTGGGGGGTGGGGGGGGACAGTGGAAAGTGGAAAGTGGAAAGATGAAGACACGCGGAGGGGGAAAGTTCACGTGGGAGTGTTCCACCAGCGCCGCATACCTGTGCCATTAGCACATTCTACTGAAACAACTGCAAATGTTAGAAAGGGGCACTCACGCAGAGGAGCACATTTTCCATTTAGCAGGAGGGGGTTGCCTTGGTAACCAGGAGCACATCTGCAAGATAGAGATGGTAGTTAACAATGTAAAATACAACATTAATCTATTCACATCCATATGCAATTGGATTTAAAAAATGTAAATATACACATATATATATATTTTTTTTAAATAATTTATTTACAAAAAATTTGTAGGCCATCTCCAATCAACCAAAAAAAAAAACAATTGAAAATAATTAAAACTTTTTAATCGTTTTTGGCCCCCCCAAAAACATCACCAGTAACATGTAACATGCCTTTTAAAACGTTGTCTAAAAACAACGCTATATATATAGAGTTGTTTTTATACAACATTTTATATATATATATATATATATATATATATATATATATATATATATATATATATATATATATATATATATATATATATATATATATATATACATATATATATATATATATATATATACATATATATATATATATATATATATATATATATATATATATATATATATATATATATATATATATATATATATATATATATATATGTATATATATATATATACTGTATATGTATATATGTATATATATATATGTATTAGGGCTGCAACAACTAATCGATTAAATCGATTAAAATCAATTATAAAAATAGTTGGCGATTAATTTAGTCATCGATTCGTTGGATCTATGCTATGTGCATGCGCAGAGGCAATTTTTAAAAATTTTTTTTATAAACCTTTATTTATAAACTGCAACATGTACAAACAGCTGAGAAACAATAATAAAAATAAGTATGGTACCAGTATGCTGTTTTTTTCCAATAAAATACTGGAAAGGATAGAAATGTAGTTTGTCTCTTTTATCCGATTATTAATCGATTAATCGAAGTAATAATCGACAGATTAATCAAATAATCAAATTAATTGTTAGTTGCAGCCCATATATATATATATATATATATATATATATATATATATATATATATATATATATATATATATATATATATATATATATATATATATATACATATATATATATATATATATATATATATATACATATTATATGTATATATATGTATATATATATATACAGTATATATATATATATATATATATATATATATATATACATATATATATATATATATATATATATTATATACATATATATTATATGTGTGTATATATATATATATATATATACACACATATAATATATATGTATATAATATATATATATATATATATATATATATATATATATATATATATACATATATACAGTATATATATATATATATATATATATATATATATATATATATATATATATATATATATTATATACATATATATTATATGTGTGTATATATATATATATATATATAATTTTTTTTTATATATATATATATATATATATATATATATATATATATATATATATATATATATATATATATATATATATATATATATATATATATATATATATATATATATATATATATATATGTATATATATATATATATATATATATATACCGTATTTCCTTGAATTGGCGCCGGGAATATAGTATTCGCCTGCCTAGAATTACAGCCGGGTCAAACTCGTTTCGCAAAATAATTAGCGCATGCTTGGCACTTCCGCCGGGTCAAATATGAGTCATTAAATGACTCCCGCCTCCAGGTGGTAGAGGGCGCTAGCGATCCTTCTTGCGACTACCAGTACTGCAGGAGACAGGTACTGCAGAAGAAGACAACAAGCAGCAAGCATGCAGCAATTGTTTGCTTGCACTTTTAACATGGAGGATTACATATCTAAAATAAAACCGTTTTCTAAACTGGACTTTCAATCGAAGCAGGAGGTAATAATTAAAGGAATATCTCCAGAGACTTTTAAAATTGAAGAAAGATGAGAAAGACTGCCTTTGATCAGAAGCAGCTGCACATGGACCCATCTACAAGTAAAGGTAAGATCATAATAACGTTTTTTTTATTAAATGTGTTTTTAATGATAAGGTATGCGCCGGAGTGAGAAGAGGTTTTAAAATAATTAGAGCATGCTTGCTCATTCCGTATGGTTTTGGTAACCGCAGGAGTGAGAAGAGGTTTTAAATTAATTAGCGCCCCTGCGGCTATTCAAGGAAATACGGTATATATATATATATATATATATATATATATATATATATATATATATATATATATATATATACAGCCCGGCCCCCGGCCAAATTTTTTTAACCCAATGCGGCCCCTGAGTCAAAAATTTGGGGACCCCTGGTTTAGGTTTTAAAGGGCTAATTTTCAAAAATAAATTACAACTTTTTTTTTTTTTAAATGTAAATATTTTTTCTTTTTTTTTTATTAGAATAATCAATTTCTTGGCCGTCTCCAAGCAAGCAGATGGTGATTTCTTTAACCTGAAACTTATTTTGAAAACAGTTTCATTATAATCAATAAAGCTAATATTACATTGCGACAAGCGATTCTGAATCGAATCGTCATCCTCGGGATCTAATTGTTAGGCCAAACATGATCTTTTGTTTCATTCTCTCACTTTTCACAGCGTCTTCCCGTGTAGCCGGGCCTGCAGGCGTCGCATGTCGGCTGCTGGTCCGAGTCCAGGAAGCAGGTGTCGGAGAACCTGCGGGGTGAACCAGCGGGTTAATAAGTAGCGTGCGGAATGAATGCGCCATTGTGTTGAAATCTGCGAGTGAGCACAGATTACCGGCGGGAGGTTTCGTAGTACGGACAAGGGCAGGGCTTGCAGTCGTCGGACCGGCCTCGACTCGGGTCTCCGAAGTACCCCGGCCGACACTTTTGGCACTGTGGCCCTTCTGTGTTGTGCTGGCAGCTCTGCGGCAGAGGAGCGAGAGGCAGAAAAGTCAACGTCGACAGCCAGGGAAAGGAAGGGAGACGGGTGGTAAGGTAGCTCCCGTCAACGAGACGCTCACCAGACAGTGTCCGCTGATTGGATCGCAGGCGCTGGCGTGTCCGTTACAGTTGCAGCCGGCGCAGGTGCCCAGGTAGGAGCCCCCGGGGACACGCTCGAAGCCAGAGGAGCACATCTGACAGGACAGGCCCGTATATCCAGGAGGACATCTAGGATCCGTCAAAGGCCATTATTATGAGTGCCGCCACAAATGATGTCATTAATAATCAATATTACTTTAAACGACTTCCAAAGGGGGCTTGAAATAAAATACGGCGGTACCTCAATTTTATTTGGAGGTATGAGCGGCCTTTTTGTTGCGCTTTAGGATGCTAGCATAACTGGAGTTGCTAACTGGCGGAGTGAATACCACAGAGAACCTTAGAAGATGCTCCCTAAAAACGTCCGTTCTTACTCGCTGGAGTTAGCTTATAGCTAGCATTAGCTTATAGTTAGCATTAGCTTATAGCAAAAGAACACTTCTGAAAGGACAGGCTCGTATATCCAGGAGGATATCTGGGATCCGCCAAAGACCATTATTTGGAGTGCCGCCACAAACGATGTCATTAATAATCAATATTAGTTTAAACGACTTCCAAAGGTGGCTTGAAATAAAACACGGCGGTACCTCAACTTGCGAGTATTTGGAGGTATGAGCTGCCTTTTTCTTGCAGTTTAGGACGCTAGCATAACTGGAGTTGCTAACTGGCGGAGTGAATACCACAGAGAACCTTAGAAGATGCTCCCAAAAACGTCCGTTTTTACTCGCTGGAGTTAGCTTATAGCTAGCATTAGTTTATAGCTAGCATTAGCTTATAGCTAGCATTAGCTTAGAGCAAAAGAACACTTCTGACAGGACAGGCCCGTATATCCAGGAGGACATCTGGGATCCGCCAAAGACCATTATTTGGAGTGCCGCCACAAACGATGTCATTAATAATCAATATTAGTTTAAACGACTTCCAAAGGTGGCTTGAAATAAAACACGGCGGTACCTCAACTTGCGAGTATTTGGAGGTATGAGCGGCCTTTTTGTTGCAGTTTAGGACGCTAGCATAACTGGAGTTGCTAACTGGCGGAGTGAATACCACAGAGAACCTTAGAAGATGCTCCCAAAAAACGTCCGTTCTTACTCGCTGGAGTTAGCTTATAGCTAGCATTAGCTTATAGTTAGCATTAGCTTATAGCAAAAGAACACTTCTGACAGGACAGGCTCGTATATCCAGGAGGACATCTGGGATCCGCCAAAGACCATTATTTGGAGTGCCGCCACAAACGATGTCATTAATAATCAATATTAGTTTAAATGACTTCCAAAGGTGGCTTGAAATAAAACACGGCGGTACCTCAACTTGCGAGTATTTGGAGGTATGAGCGGCCTTTTTCTTGCAGTTTAGGACGCTAGCATAACTGGAGTTGCTAACTGGCGGAGTGAATACCACAGAGAACCTTAGAAGATGCTCCCAAAAAACGTTCGTTCTTACTCGCTGGAGTTAGCTTATAGCTAGCATTAGCTTATAGCTAGCATTAGCTTATAGCAAAAGAACACTTCTGACAGGACAGTCCCGTATATCCAGGAGGACATCTGGGATCCGTCAAAGACCATTATTTGGAGTGCCGCCACAAACGATGTCATTAATAATCAATATTAGTTTAAACGACTTCCAAAGGTGGCTTGAAATAAAACACGGCGGTACCTCAACTTACGAGTATTTGGAGGTATGAGCGGCCTTTTTCTTGCAGTTTAGGACGCTAGCATAACTGGATTTGCTAACTGGCGGAGTGAATACCACAGAGAACCTTAGAAGATGCTCCCTAAAAACGTCCGTTCTTACTCGCTGGAGTTAGCTTATAGCTAGCATTAGCTTATAGTTAGCATTAGCTTATAGCAAAAGAACACTTCTGACAGGACAGGCTCGTATATCCAGGAGGACATCTGGGATCCGCCAAAGACCATTATTTGGAGTGCCGCCACAAACGATGTCATTAATAATCAATATTAGTTTAAACGACTTCCATAGGTGGCTTGAAATAAAACACGGCGGTACCTCAACTTGCGAGTATTTGGAGGTATGAGCGGCCTTTTTGTTGCAGTTTAGGACGCTAGCATAACTGGAGTTGCTAACTGGCGGAGTGAATACCACAGAGAACCTTAGAAGATGCTCCCAAAAAACGTTCGTTCTTACTCGCTGGAGTTAGCTTATAGCTAGCATTAGCTTATAGCTAGCATTAGCTTATAGCAAAAGAACACTTCTGACAGGACAGTCCCGTATATCCAGGAGGACATCTGGGATCCGTCAAAGACCATTATTTGGAGTGCCGCCACAAACGATGTCATTAATAATCAATATTAGTTTAAACGACTTCCAAAGGTGGCTTGAAATAAAACACGGCGGTACCTCAACTTGCGAGTATTTGGAGGTATGAGCTGCCTTTTTCTTGCAGTTTAGGACGCTAGCATAACTGGAGTTGCTAACTGGCGGAGTGAATACCACAGAGAACCTTAGAAGATGCTCCCAAAAACGTCCGTTTTTACTCGCTGGAGTTAGCTTATAGCTAGCATTAGTTTATAGCTAGCATTAGCTTATAGCTAGCATTAGCTTATAGCAAAAGAACACTTCTGACAGGACAGGCCCGTATATCCAGGAGGACATCTGGGATCCGTCAAAGACCATTATTTGGAGTGCCGCCACAAACGATGTCATTAATAATCAATATTAGTTTAAACGACTTCCAAAGGTGGCTTGAAATAAAACACGGCGGTACCTCAACTTGCGAGTATTTGGAGGTATGAGCTGCCTTTTTCTTGCAGTTTAGGGCGCTAGCATAACTGGAGTTGCTAACTGGCGGAGTGAATACCACAGAGAACCTTAGAAGATGCTCCCAAAAAACGTTCGTTCTTACTCGCTGGAGTTAGCTTATAGCTAGCATTAGCTTATAGCTAGCATTAGCTTATAGCAAAAGAACACTTCTGACAGGACAGTCCCGTATATCCAGGAGGACATCTGGGATCCGTCAAAGACCATTATTTGGAGTGCCGCCACAAACGATGTCATTAATAATCAATATTAGTTTAAACGACTTCCAAAGGTGGCTTGAAATAAAACACGGCGGTACCTCAACTTGCGAGTATTTGGAGGTATGAGCGGCCTTTTTGTTGCAGTTTAGGACGCTAGCATAACTGGAGTTGCTAACTGGCGGAGTGAATACCACAGAGAACCTTAGAAGATGCTCCCAAAAAACGTCCGTTCTTACTCGCTGGAGTTAGCTTATAGCTAGCATTAGCTTATAGCAAAAGAACACTTCTGACAGGACAGTCCCGTATATCCAGGAGGACATCTGGGATCCGTCAAAGACCATTATTTGGAGTGCCGCCACAAACGATGTCATTAATAATCAATATTAGTTTAAACGACTTCCAAAGGTGGCTTGAAATAAAACACGGCGGTACCTCAACTTGCGAGTATTTGGAGGTATGAGCTGCCTTTTTCTTGCAGTTTAGGACGCTAGCATAACTGGAGTTGCTAACTGGCGGAGTGAATACCACAGAGAACCTTAGAAGATGCTCCCAAAAAACGTCCGTTCTTACTCGCTGGAGTTAGCTTATAGCTAGCATTAGCTTATAGCTAGCATTAGCTTATAGCTAGCATTAGCTTACAGCAAGAGATCAAAGCTGGATGATATTTTCCAACTGCTCAGGCTTGCTTCTTCCCGCCCACGCCTGACGCTGCGGCCGGATGCCGGGGATATGTGGGCCACAGGTCCCCAGCCAGGTCCACGGCGGTGCCCTAATTTTTCCAAGTTCAAAAAAATTCCAGGAATTCCCAGTTTTCCAAACTCTATTTTCACCCTGTTTTCTGTCGACTACTCCTCCCACATTTTTCAACCCACTTCAACCGTTCCACTGTCAAATCATTCCTCTTAATCAGGACAAAAAACAAAGTTGTGTTTTGAACTGTAAAAATTGCAGTTTTCCCCGAAATTCCAGGAATTCCGTAATACCATTTTTCAATTAAAAATGTTACTACTTCAACTTTTCTCAACCTATTTGAAACATTTCCAACATCCACTCATTCACAACATTAAAAATGTTTAGCATTTTCCAAAAAAATCCCGCTTTTCCCGGAATTCCCAAATTTTCATGAAATTTCCATTGAAAAGAATGGGACATTTTTCAAAGTTCCACAACTCCCCCATTTTTTTAATCCGATTCAAATTGTTCCAACTTCAAAATATTCAACCTGTTCAGGAATTATGTGCTCTCTTTCAATAATTCAAAAAAATGCCCGGATTTTCTAGAATTCCCATGAAAAATTCCAGGAATTCCGTAATACCATTCCTCAATTAAAAATGTCACTACTTCAACATTTCTCGACCGATCTGAAAAATTTCCAACATCAACCATTTGAACTCATTCACAACATTAAAGATGTTTAGTATTTTCATTAAAAATCCCGCTTTTCCCGGAATTCCCAAATTTTCATGAAATTCCCATTCAAAATGAATTTTCCATTTTTAAAACTTCCCCAATTCCCACATTTTTCAACCGATTTAAACCATTACACCTCCAACAAATTCAACTCATCCTGGTAATTCCAACAACCATTTTTCCACGTTCAACACATTTCCAGGAATTCCTGTTTTTTTCTAACCTTATTTCCAGTCTTTTTTAGTGCGATGACTCCTTTCACATTTTTTATCCCACTGTCAAAACATTTCTCTTAGTCAGGACAAAAAAACAAGTTGATTTAAATTCCTGGTTTTCCGGAAATTCCGTAATACCATTTCTCAATTAAAAATGTCACTACTTCAACATTTCTCGGCCGATCTGAAAAATTTCCAACATCAACCATTTGAACTCATTCACAACATTAAAGATGTTTAGTATTTTCATAAAAAATCCCGCTTTTCCCGGAATTCCCAAATTTTCATGAAATTCCCATTCAAAATGAATTTTCCATTTTTAAAACTTCCCCAATTCCCACATTTTTCAACCGATTTAAACCATTACACCTCCAACAAATTCAACTCATCCTGGTAATTCCAACAACCATTTTTCTACGTTCAACAAATTTCCAGGAATTCCTGTTTTTTCCTAACCTTATTTCCAGTCTTTTTTAGCGCGATGACTCCTTTCACATTTTTTATCCCACTGTCAAAACATTTCTCTTAGTCAGGACAAAAAAACAAGTTGGTTTAAATTCCTGGTTTTCCGGAAATTCCGTAATACCATTTCTCAATTAAAAATGTTGCGATGACTCCTTTCACATTTTTCATCCCATTTAAACCGTTCCACTGTCAAAACAAGTTGGTTTAAATTCCTGGTTTTCCGGAAATTCCGTAATACCATTTCTCAATTAAAAAACTGTTACTACTTCAACATTTCTTGACCGATTTAAACGATTCCAACACCAACCAATTCATCCATTCGGGACATTCATGCTATCATTCTTTTTTTTTTTAAATTCCACTTTTCCCAAATTTCCAGGAAGTTCCAATCGAAATGAATGGGACATTTTTCCAAGTTGCACAATTCACACATTTGGTCAATAAATGATTGCGTATTGTTCTCACTTTGAGACAAGAATATGTGGATAGACAGTCTTTTCACATTTTCACATATAAAATATAACAAAAGCAAATCCAATCCAAACCACAACAAGGTTTTGCCTCCAGCAAAGTTCCTCACCTGCACTCCTCGACATCCTTGGCGTGGCCTCGGGTGCTGAACTCCACGGTGGTGGTATCCATGACGACGTCGCTGAGCGCCACGCTGACCATGTGGTTGTCGTAGATGGTGCGGATGCTGATGCTGTCCAGGTCGGCCAGGGTCAGCATCAGGTCCTCGCGGCTCACCTGCTGGCCACTGGAGTGCTGCCAGTGATCCTTTTGGGAATCACACCAGGTTCAAGTTACCAAACCTGACCTTCCTTCTCCTGAGCGCACGCACGTGGCGACCGGCACATACTTCCGTGAACTGGATCTCTCTCTGGTTGACCACGCCCGCAGGACTGGGGCGGCCCCGGCGGTATATCAGCCTGCGCCCGTTTCCCACCAGGATGACGTCCGGCTTGTCCACGGGCTCCGACAGGCCGCGGGCCAAAATGTAACGCACCTTGAACTTCAAGGATCCTCCGTAGGAGTCGATCTGAAAACAGACGGATGTTTCATTCAAGTTTCAATATTCCTGCAGTCCTCCCAAAACACAATTTCATTGACCACAACTAGATGATGTGTGAATGCTCCGATGCTGAAGTTGAACTGAAATGCTGACAAAGTGTAGTATGAATGTAAGAATAGTTTGAATGTTGAAGAGTTTGAATTTCCAGGAAAACCGGAATTTGGTTTGGAACTTGGGAAAGTGTCAGCATGAATGTCCAGGATGAGTGGAATGTGTTGATGTTGGAATGGTTTGAATAGGTTGAAAAATGTGGGAATTGTGGGAAATGTCCCGTTCATTTTCAATGGGAATATTGGTTGGGAAATGCCCAAATTTCAGTGGTCAAATAACTTCAGAACCTGACATTGAATAAACGTTGTCAAAAAGCATGTTGTTTCAACGTTGTATTTGTGTTGTAGAATATTGGTTGGGAAATGACCACATTTCAATGGTCAAATCAACATCACAACCTGACATTGAATAAACGTTGTCCAAAAGCATGTTGTTTCAACGTTGTATTTGTGTTGTAGAATATTGGTTGGGAAATGACCACATTTCAATGGTCAAATCAACATCACAACCTGACATTGAATAAACGTTGTCCAAAAGCATGTTGTTTCAACGTTGTATTTGTGTTGTAGAGCAGTGGTCCCCAACCTTTTTGTAGCTGCGGACCAGTCAACGCTTGAAAATTTGTCCCACGGAAGGGTTTTTTTTTTTTTTTTTTCATAAAGAAATATCAATCAATCAATCAATCAATGTTTATTTATATAGCCCTAAATCACAAGTGTCTCAAAGGGCTGTACAAGCCACAACGACATCCTCGGTACAGAGTCCACATACGGGCAAGGAAAACTCACCTCAGTGGGACGTCAATGTGAATGACTATGAGAAACCTTGGAGAGGACCGCATATGTGGGTAACCCCCCCCCCCCCACTAGAGGGGAGACCGAAAGCAATGGATGTCGAGTGGGTCTGACATAATATTGTGAAAGTCCAGTCCACAGCGGATCCAACACATCAGCGGAAGTCCAGTCCATAGTGGGGCCAGCAGGAACCATCCCGAGCGGACACGGGTCAGCAGCGTCATGTGTGCTTACGGACTGTATCCCTGCAGACTGTATTGATCTATATTGATATATAATGTATATATTGTGTTTTTTATGTTGACTTAATTTAAAAAAAATACAAATAATAATAATAATAATAATAATTTCTTGTGCAGCCCGGTACTAATCGAGCCGCGGACCGGTACCGGGGACCACTGTTGTAGAGTATTGGTTGGGAAATGACCAAATTTCAATGGTGCCAGAACCCAACATTGAATAAACGTTGTCAAAAAGCATGTTGTTTCAATGTTGTATTTGTGTTGTAGAATATTGGTTGGGAAATGAACAAGTTTCTACAGTCAAATCAACGTCAGAACCTAACATTGATTAAACGTTGTCAAAAAGCATGTTGTTTCAACGTTATATTTGTATTGTAGAATATTGGTTGGGAAATGACCAAAATTCAATGGTCAAATCCACGTCAGAACCCAACATTAATTGAACATTGTCAAAAAGCATGTTGTTTCAACGTTGTATTTGTGTTGTAGAATACTGGTTGGGAAATGACCAAATTTCAACGGTAAATTCAACGTCAAAACCTAACATTGATTAAACATTGTCAAAAAGCATGTTGTTTCAACGTTATAGTTGTGTTGCAGAATATTGGTTGGAAAATAACCAAATTTCAATGGTCAAATCAACGTCACAACCTGACATTCAATAAACGTTGTCAAAAAACATGTTTCAACGTTGTCATTGGGTTGTAGAATATTGGTTGGGAAATTACCAAATTTCAATGGTCAAATCAACGTCAGACCCCAAAATTGATTAAACTTTGTCAAAAAGCACGTTGTTTCAACATTGCATTTGTGTTGTAGAATATTGGTTGGTAAATGACCAAATTTCAATGGTGCCAGAACCCAACATTGAATAAACGTTGTCGAAAAGCATGTTGTTTCAACGTTGTATTTGTGTTGTATAATATTGGTTGGGAAATGACCACATTTCAACGGTCCCAGAACCCAACATTGATCAAATGTCGTCAAAAAGTATGTTGTTTCAACGTTAAGTTTGAGTTGCTCAACGTCAGGCCCTAATTCGACAATTTCTCAACGTTGTTTCATGTCAAACAGAAAGGCACTTTTGCAGAAGTCACACCTTGTTGCCAAGAAACTGGCGAGGCAAGGTCCAGAAAGAATCCAGGTTGAGAAAACGACGAGACAAATCCACCAGCTGGAACTCCTCCATCTCAGGGTTGACGAGCAGCTGCGTGGAGGACAGAGGAGGTGTGCCCGGCCTGGATGGGTAGGTGACGTTCACCCCTGCCGGGTGCAGGACAGACAACATCAGTGCGCCATCTTTAACAGGCTGAATGTAAAGACCGAAACCCTACCTTTGAAGTCGTCCTCTTGGGTGAAGCGCAGACTGATCTGGTTGCGGTAGCGCCCGGTGTTCTTGCAGTTCTTGGTGATTCCGGCGCAGAAACAGGAAACGCAACGGCCCTCCACGCTGAAGTGACCACCTGGGCAGTCTTGTTGGGACAACTCACCGTCTTACTTCCACTCGCGCAGGAAGAAAAGTGTCTGCTGAAGTCTACCTGAGTCGGGATTGGTGGTGAGGGTCAGGACTCCGTCGGGAATGCCGAACACTAAGCCTTTGGCGTTGATGGCCTCGCAGGTGTAGGCCCCCTGGTCCGCCTCCTTCACGTCGCGTATGGTGAGGGTGCCGCGACCGTTCTCGTTGGTCATAGAGATTCTGGTGCGATACAGATAGAACACATTGATATCCAGCATATTTACGTCTCATG
>NC_084737.1:18856274-18946274 GCF_033978785.1 Entelurus aequoreus
TGTGATGTCTGTAGGAGTGTTACCATGAATATTTGTACGTGCTATCGTAATGCAATCAAGCTAGCGTCGTTAGCATTAGCTAATATCCTAACACGTTTACGACTGTCTGTGTCAGTATTATTACTTCCATCTATCCATTTGCTACCGCTTATTCCCTTCTGGGTCGTGGGGGGCGCTGGAGCCTATCTCAGCTACAATCGGGCGAAAGGCGGGGAACACCCTGGACAAGTCGCCACCTCATCGCAGGGCCAACAAAGATAGACAGACAACATTCACACTCACACACTATTACTTTACAACGGAATTATTTTTGTATTGTTTCCGTTTCACAAATTCCTCAGTAAATTCACCAAAACGCCACCGTGGAGTTATTGAATCCGTTTAGCTGTTCGGAGACCTAACTTCTGTTTTGTTTGCTCAGCCGTTTTACTGCCGCGTTACAGAACGTTTGGAAACAATTAAGGTATGTAAATAAACATTTACTTAATATTTCTGTGTAAATAACTCATTTCACAACGTATACATATATATATATGGCTTATAGTCAGGTGCGACTTATATATGGAAATTCTAAAATGTAGTGGTTGGGGCTCATATGACATTCCTACAAACGCACCTGCCGCTGATTGGGATGTGCCCCCAGTTGAGTCTCCAGGTGATGATGGGTGTCGGCACGCCGACAGCCTGACAGGTGAACGTGACAGTCGCCCCCCGGGCAGCTTGAACAGATTCTTCTGGCGGGCTTGTCACCGAGGGTGGGGCTGTGAAGTGTTTATGGTAAAAAAATACAATTTAAAAAAATTCCTTACGCTCCATAGTTAATGTACACAAAAGCTGTTTTGGAACATGGTCAGGTTAATAAATGCTCGGGCATTTCCATGGAGAGGATGTCTGACCAGAAGCCGAGCCAAGTGTGAAGACAGAATTAGTCACGGCGTGCAAAGGCAGCAAAGCGAGACAGGGCTAAATGTAGAAGATTACGGGCGCGGACTTACTGCAGCCGTACTCATCGGAGCGGTCGGGGCAGTCGGGCTCTTCGTCACATTGGTAACTGGCCGGGATGCAAGTGCGGTCGCTCAGGCACTCAAACTGCTCTGGAGCACATCTGTCGTCAGGACCTTTGGTGGCTGCAAGTTGGAGAGCGTACTAATCAGTTCCACCTAGAGATGTCCGATGTGAACGTTAATGGTCTAAGACAGGGGTCGGCAACCCAAAATGTTGAAAGAGCCATATTGGACCAAAAATACAAACACAAATCTGTCTGGTGCCGCAAAAAATTAAAAGCCATATTACATACAGATAGTGTGTCATGAGATATAAATTGAATTAAGAGGACTTAAAGGAAACTAAATGAGCTCAAATATAGCTACAAATGAGGCATAATGATGCAATATGTACATACAGCTAGCCTAAATAGCATGTTAGCATCGATTAGCTTGCAGTCATGCAGTGACCAAATATGTCTGATTAGCACTCCACACAAGTCAGTAACATCAACAAAACTCACCTTTGTGCACTCACGCACAACGTTAAAAGTGTGGTGGACAAAATGAGACAGAAAAAAAGTGGTATAAAACACTTCATCGTATGGGCAGCTGTTTTCCGGCACCCGGACCTGAGGCCGAGGGTCTATGCCTTTTACCACCCCAGGCCCGGGGGGCCCTCCCGTTCATATGTCAGGACACACAGAAGTGAGCCAGGTCACCGAGCAGTCATCCAGGTCCGCCAGGCCACGCAAACCATTAGGAGCACGATAAATCGGGCAACGCAGGATCACGTGGTCGGCAGTCTGCTCCTCCGCGCCACACTCACACGTCGCGTTAGGTGCTAAGCCCCACTGGAACATGTTTGAGCGGAAGCGACCGACACCAGTTCGGAGGCGGTTAAGCCTCACCCAGGCCACTCGTGGTAGTGAGAGGCCTGGTATTGAGCCGGTGTCAGGTATGAAGTCACGGAGTCTGGAGGAGATGGTATGCTCCAGGTCCGTGCTCCATTTGTGATTCGCCCAGTGAGCCGCCCTGATGTTGTTGTCACTGCATTGCTGCAGGAGCTTCAGGGCGGCTGGTACCAGTGGGTCTCTGGAGGGGAGGCGGGGCGTTGGCTCTGAGGAGAGTGTGAGCCTTTCATGGAGCAGGTGGTTCTCATCCATGTTTGCCCGGCCCGCCAGAGTTGCTACAGCACCTTGGCGACGAAGCTCAGCGGGTTGGATGCCTGCTAAGATGGGCAGTAGCTCCACAGGGGTGGGGCGCAGGCATCCAGTGATAACACGCAAGGCTTCGTTGATCGGGACATCAAGTTGTTTAGAGTGAGCACTGCGCGCCCAGACAGGTGCGCAGTACTCAGCAGTTGAGTAGACCAGGGCAAGTGCTGCTGTTCGCAGAGTTCTTGCCCCGGCACCCCAACCGGACCCGACCAACCGTCTCAGCAGTGAGACGCGGGTGTTGAGTTTCTTGCGTGTTGCCAAGAGGTGTTTACGGAAAGTGAGCGACCTGTCCAGGGTGACCCCAAGGTATTTAGGGTCAGGACGAGGGTCTTCAGGTGTAGGACGAGGCCGGCATAGGGTAAGGGAAGCCCCATCCGGCTTCCGCACCTCGAACCTGATCTCACGATCCGCTTCCCAATTGTATAGGTGGAAAGCTTGTGTCACCGTCTTGGATTCGCTGAGCTTCAATCTCCAGTTATGGAGGTAAGCCACTAAAGTCTCCATGTCCTGGCTTAGAGTTCCCTCCAAGGCCTGCCAGTCCCTGTCGGAGTGCAGCAGCGCGAGATCGTCTGCGTATGCGAACCTCCGTGAGACTGTGGCAGGCAGGTCGTATGTATAGATGTTATACAGGAGGGGAGCCAGGACAGATCCCTGGGGGACGCCATTTTTCAGGCGCCGCAACCTGCTTTTATCTCCGTTACTGGTGGTGAGAGTAAAGCTGCGGTTCCAGACAAGCTCCATGATCATTTTGACCATGTGCCTGTCTGGAAGCAGGCGGAGAAGTTTGCAGGTGAGGCCGCGGTGCCAGACTGTGTCATAGGCAGCAGTCAGGTCTATGAAATAAAACATAAAACACGTCCTAGAAAGTCGGAGAAAGTTATACATGTAAACAATCTAGGGTGAGTTCAAGGACCGCCAAAATTAGTAGGACAAAACGGCGCTCGCCAAATACTCGAATCAGTGAAGCATGTTTAATATAAACAGTGTGATTTATAACAATTAGGGAGGTTTGTGTCATGTTTGTCCTCCAACAGAAACCATACTAAACAAAAAAATAGATTTTTTTCCCCTCATCTTTTTCCATTCTTCATACATTTTTGAAAAATCTCCAGAGAGCCACTAGGGCGGCGCTAAAGAGCCGCATGCGGCTCTAGAGCCGCGGGTTGCCGACCCCCGGTCTAAGACAATGTAGTCGACAAACCCTGGCTAAGTACAATGTACTTGACTAGTTCTGGTCTAAGACAATGTAGTCGAATAGCCCTTGTTTAGAACTATGTACTTGAGTAGTACTGGTCTGGACAATGTAGTGGACTAACCCTGGTCTAGAACAATGTCCTTGACTAGTGCTGGTCTAAGACAATGTAGTCGACTAGCCCTGGTCTAAAACAATGTACTTGACTAGTACTGGTCTAGACAATGTAGTCAACTAACCCTGGTCTAGAACAATGTAGTTGACTAGTCCTGGTCTAGAGCAATGTAATTGACTAGTCCTGGCCTAGGACAATGTAGTTGACTAACCCTGGTCTCGAACAATGCAGTTGACTAGTTATCATTTGACTAGTTCGGGTCTAGCGCAATGTAGGCTAACCCTGATCTAGTACAATGTAGTCGACTAGCCCTGGTCTAAAACAATGTACTTGACTAGGCCTGGTCTAGCACAATGTACTTGACTAGTACTGTTCTAAAACAATGTACTTGACTAGCCCTGGTCTAGTACAATGTACTTGGCTAGTCCTGGTCTAGTGCAATGTAGGCTAACCCTGGTCTAGTACAATGCAGTGAAATAGCCCTTGTCTAGAACAATGTACTTGACTAGCACTGGTCTAAAACAATGTACTTAACTAGCACTGGTCTGGACAATGTAGTCGACTAACCCTGGGCTAGAAAAATGTAGTTGACTAGTTCTGGTCTAGAGCAATGTAGTTGACTAGTCCTGGCCTAGGACAATGTAGTTGACTAACCCTGGTCTCGAACAATGCAGTTGACTAGTTCGAGTCTAGAGCAATGTAGGCTAGCCCTGGTCTAGTACAATGTAGTCGACTAGCCTTGGTCTAAAACAATGTACTTGACTAGCCCTGGTCTAGCACAATGTACTTGACCAGTACTGGTCTAGAACAATGTACTTGACTAGGTCTGGCCTAGTGCAATGTAGGCCAGCCCTGGTCTAGTACAATGTAGTTAAATAGCCCTGGTCTAGGACAATGTAGTCAACTAGCCCTGGTCTAAAACAATGTACTTGACTAGGCCTGGTCTAGCACAATGTACTTGACCAGTACTGGTCTAAAACAATGCACTTGACTAGCCCTGGTCTAGAACAATGTACTTGGCTAGTCCTGGTCTAGTGCAATGTAGGCTAACCCTGGTCTAGTACAATGCAGTGAAATAGCCCTGGGCTAGAACAATGTACTTGACTAGTACTGGTCTCGAACAATGCAGTTGACTAGTTCGAGTCTAGAGCAATGTAGACTAGCCCTGGTCTAGTACAATGTAGTTGAATAGCCCTGGTCTAGTACAATGTACTTGACTAGTTTTGGCCTAGAGCAATGTAGGCTAGCCCTGGTCTAGTACAATAGAGTTGAATAGCCCTGGTCTAGGACAATGTACTTGACTAGTACTGGTCTAAAACAATGTACTTTACTAGCTCTGGTCTAGAACAATGTACTTGACTAGTGTTGGTCTAAAACAATGTACTTGACTAGCCCTGGTCTAGAACAATGTACTTGGCTAATCCTGAACTAGCGCAGTGTAGGCTAGCCCTGGTCAAGTACAATGTAGTGAAATAGCCCTGGTCTAGGACAATGTACTTGACTAGTGCTGGGCTAGAACAATGTACTTGGCTAGTCCTAGTCTAGCGCAATGTAGGCTAGCCCTGGTCTAGTACAATGTAGTGAAATAGCCCTGGTCCAGGACAATGTACCTGACTAGTGCTGGGCTAAGACAATGTAGTTGACGAGCCCTGGCCAAGTCCAATATACTTGACTAGTCCTGGTCTAGAGCAATGTAGGATAGCCCTGGTCTAGTACAATGTAGTTGAATAGCCCTGGTCTAGAACAATGTACTTGACTAGTACTGGTCTAAAAAAATGTACTTTACTAGCCCTGGTCTAGAACAATGTACTTGACTAGTGCTGGTCTAAAACAATGTACTTGACTAGCCCTGGTCTAGAACAATGTACTTGGCTAGTCCTGATCTAGCGCAGTGTAGGCTAGCCCTGGTCAAGTACAATGTAGTGAAATAGCCCTGGTCTAGGACAATGTACTTGACTAGTGTTGGGCTAGAACAATGTACTTAGCTAGTCCTGGTCTAGCGCAATGTAGGCTAGACCTGGTCTAGTACAATATAGTGAAATAGCCCTGGTCTAGGACAATGTACTTGACTAGTGCTGGGCTAAGACAATGTAGTCGACGAGCCCTGGCCAAGTCCAATGTACTTGACTAGTGCTGGTCTAGGGCAATGTAGGCTAGCCCTGGTCTAGTACAATGTAGTTGAATAGCCCTGGTCTAGCACAATGTACTTGACTAGTACTGGTCTAAAACAATGTACTTTACTAGCCCTGGTCTAGAACAATGTACTTGACTAGTGCTGGTCTAAAACAATGTACTTGACTAGCCCTGGTCTAGGACAATGTACTTGGCTAATCCTGAACTAGCGCAGTGTAGGCTAGCCCTGGTCAAGTACAATGTAGTGAAATAGCCCTGGTCTAGGACAATGTACTTGACTAGTGTTGGGCTAGAACAATGTACTTGGCTAGTCCTGGTCTAGCGCAATGTAGGCTAGCCCTGGTCTAGTACAATGTAGTGAAATAGCCCTGGTCTAGGACAATGTACCTGACTAGTGCTGGGCTAAGACAATGTAGTTGACGAGCCCTGGCCAAGTCCAATGTACTTGACTAGTTCTAGTCTAGAGCAATGTAGGCTAGCCCTGGTCTAGTACAATGTAGTTGAATAGCCCTGGTCTAGAACAATGTAGTCCACTAGCCCTGGTCCAAAACAATGTACTTGACTAGCCTTGGTCTAGAACAGGGGTCACCAACCTTTTTGAAAGCAAGAGCTACTTCTTGGGTACTGATTAATGCGAAGGGCTACCAGTTTGATACACATTTAAATAAATTGCCAGAAATAGCCAATTTGCTCAATTTACCTTTAACTCTATGTTATTATTAATAATCAATGATATTTACACTTAATTGAACGGTTTAAAAGAGGACAAAACACGAAACAAATGACAATTAAATTTTGAAACATAGTTTATCTTCAATTTCGACTCTTTAAAATTCAAAATTCTACCGGAAAAAAAAGAAGAGAAAAACTAGCTAAATCGACTCTTTTTGAAAAAATTAAAAATATAATTTATGGAACATCATTAGTCATTTTTCCTGATTAAGATTAATTTTAGAATTTTGATGACATGTTTTAAATAGGTTAAAATCCAATCTGCACTTTGTTAGAATATATAACAAATTGGACAAAGCTATATTTCTAACAAAGACAAATCATTATTTCTTCTAGATTTTCCAGAACAAACATTTGAAAAGAAATTCAAAAGACTTTGAAATAAGATTTAAATTTGATTCTACAGATTTTCTAGATTTGCCAGAATATTTTTTTTGAATTTTAATCATAATAAGTTTGAAGAAATATTTCACAAATATTCTTCGTCGAAAAAACAAAAGCTAAAATGAAGAATTAAATCAAAATATATTTATTATTCTTTACAATAAAAAAATACATTTACTTGAACATGGATTTAAATTGTCAGGAAAGAAGAGGAAGGAATTTAACAGGTAAAAAGGTATATGTGTTTAAAAATCCTAAAATCATTTTTTAGGTTGTATTTTTTCTCTAAAATTGTCTTTCTGAAAGTTATAAGAAGCAAAGTAAAAAAAAATAATGAATTTATTTAAACAAGTGAAGACCAAGTCTTTAAAATATTTTCTTGGAGTTTCAAATTCTATTTGAGTTTTGTCTCTCTTAGAATTAAAAATGTCGGGCAAAGCGAGACCAGCTTGCTAGTAAATAAATACAATTTAAAAAATAGAGGCAGCTCACTGGTAAGTGCTGCTATTTGAGCTATTTTTAGAACAGGCCAGCGGGCTACTCATCTGGTCCTTACGGGCGACCTGGTGCCCGCGGGCACCGCGTTGGTGACCCCTGGTCTAGAACAATGTACTTGACTAGTCCTGGTGTAGCACAATGCAGTCGACTCACGGCAGTCGATCTCGTCAGAGTTGTCCTCGCAGTCGTTGTCGCCGTCACAACGCCAGAGCTTGAGGGCGCAGCGGCCGTTCCTACACTTGAACTCGTTGGGCTCACATGGCGACGGAGTTCCTGCAAAGACAAGAGGTGAGCGCTCGGGTGTGCACGTACGAACACACGCGGGCACTCACCGCATCGCAACTCGTCGCTTCCGTCCGAGCAGTCGCGCTCTCCGTCACAGATGTAGTCCCTGGGGATGCATTCCCCACTCTGACACTTCGCCTGGTCCGCCCTGCACAGTCCCGGGACGACGGGAGGCTGCGGAGGTTTGGCGGCGGTGCTGGTGGTGGTGGCGCGGGTGGGCGCGGTCGGGAAAACGGGCCCGATCATATCTGCAACAGATCTCTGGTTAAATCCGGCAACCGTGGCGACGGCGCAGCGGGGCAATAAGTGTCTCTTCATGCCGGGGGGGGGCGGCCACGTTACAAGCTGCCGGCCGGCGACTCACCGCAATTGTTCTCGTCGCTCATATCGCGACAGTCCGCTCGGTTGTCACACAGGTATTCCAACAGGATGCAAGACCCGTCGCCACACCTGTGCTCGTCCGGCATGCAGGGCACGATGGCGGGGGGGACTAGGGAGGGTGCGGGAGGAAGGACGAGTTGACATGCAAGACAACAACAACGCACGGCATCACACCGACACACAAACACACAAGCAGGTACGGCACCATTTTGACTTTGGCATGCGCAAGGGACTTTTACAACACTTCTTGGGGTTATTTAGAGGGTATGGCATTTTCTGAGGTGACAATGTTATTTTTTTCATCATAAACGTATTTCTTATTAAAATGACACGTCAAATATGTAGTACTACATCTATATTTCTCTATTAGGGATGTAACGACATGCACATTTCATAATAATAATAATAGATTTTATTTGTAAAAAAACACTTTACATTGAGTAAACAACCTCAAAGTGCTACAGTGTATTAAAAAAATAAAAATAAATAGATAATAAAAAATAAATACAAATAAAAACTAGAACAGCCAAATAGCTAAAACTAGTATGCATGTATCTAAAAAAAGTTTTTTTTTTTCAAAAAGAAGGGTTTTTAGGCCTTTTTTAAAAGCATCCACAGTCTGTGGTGCCCTCAGGTGGTCAGGGAGAGCGTTCCACGGACTGGGAGCGGCGCAGCAGAAAGCTAACTTTACGTTGTTGTCTTTAATTAGACAGCCATACACCTTACAGTCATATAACTTGGCATGCGACACATGCTAACTGATAGCATGCTAAAATTAGCATGTTAACTTTTTGAGCTAGTTTTGCAACCGTTTACCCCAGAGTCATATAACTTGGTACGGGACACTTTTAAACTGTTAGCATGCAAACGTTAGCATGCTAACATTAAAGTGCTAACTTTTTTTTTGTGCTAAATGTACTCTTTTTTTCTGTAATTCCCCAGCCGTACACCTTAGAGTCATATAACTTGGTATGTGACACAAGCTAACTATTACCATGCTCATGTTAGCTTGCGAGCATGCTAACATTAGCATGTTACATTTTTCAGCTAGTTTTGCTACTGTTTACCCCAGCATGCTAAAATTAGCATGTTAACTTTTTGAGCTAGTTTTGCAACCGTTTACCCCAGAGTCATATAACTTGGTACGGGACACTTGTAAACTGTTAGCATGCAAACGTTAGCATGCTAACATTAAAGTGCTAACTTTTTTTTGTGCTAAATGTACTCTTTTTTTTCTGTAATTCCCCAGCCGTACACCTTAGAGTCATATAACTTGGTATGTGACACAAGCTAACTATTACCATGCTCATGTTAGCTTGCGAGCATGCTAACATTAGCATGTTACATTTTTCAGCTAGTTTTGCTACTGTTTACCCCAGCATGCTAAAATTAGCATGCTAACTTTTTGAGCTAGTTTTGCAACCGTTTACCCCAGAGTTATATAACTTGGTACGTGACACTTGTAAAATGTTAGCATGCAAATGTTAGCATGCTAACATTAAAGTGCTAACTTTTTTTTGCTAAATGTACTCTTTTTTTTCTAATTCCCCAGCCGTACACCTTAGAGTCATATAACTTGGTATGTGACACAAGCTAACTATTATCATGCTCACGTTAGCTTGCTAGCATGCTAAAATTAGCGTGTTAACTTTTTCAGCTAGTTGTGCTACCGTTTACCCCAGCGTCATATAACTTGGTATGTGACACTTGTTAACTTTTAGCTCGCAAACGATAGCATGCTAGCCAGCTAACTTAAGCATGCTAACTTTTTCTTCTAATTTTACACTTTTTTCTCTATTTCCGAAGCCATGCACCTTACAGCCATGTTAATTGACATATGAGAAGGGATAAGCGGTAGAAAATGGATGGATGGGACATACTAACTGTTAGCAGGCCTTCGTTAGCACATTTGCTAAGTGTTAGCATTTTAATGTGCGAATGCTAACGTTTTAGGCTAGCTCTGTAGCTAATTTTGTACAGTTAACCTAAAACTGACGGATTCGGACACTCGCCACAATCTTCACAGTACGACGGCTTCCGGCGACCCCCGGCCAGAGGTCCAGGGCACAGATAGCAGGCCCATCAAAATTCCCGCGGGAATTTTCTAGTTCTTATTATCGTGGTAACGTTAGCATGCTAAAAGTTAGCTTGTGTCACATACCAAGTTGTACGACTATAAGGTCTCTGGCTGGGGAATTAGAGTAGAAAGTGTAAAATTAGCTAAAAAAAAGTTAGCACGCTAACGTTAGCATGCTAACAGAGTAACAAGTGCCACATACCAGGTTAAATGACTGCAGGGTAAACGGTTGCAAAATTAGCTCAAAAAGCTTGCACTTTAATGGTAGCATGCTAGCATGCTAACGTTAACATGCTAACAGCTTGTTTCACATGCAAAGTTATATGGCCACAAGGTGTATCGCTGCCGAATTAGAGAAAAAAGAGTCAAATTTGAAAAAAATAGTTAGCCCTTTATTGTTAGCGTGCTAGCATGCTAATGTTAGCACACTAACAGTTAAGTGTCACATACCAAATTATTGTTATTTTAGGCATTCTACTCTGTTCAGCGGTCCTTGAACGCATCGTAAAAAACACAATTCATGTCCACAATTGCTCAAACGGTGATGTGTTCATATAACTTTCGATTGGGGTGTGTTGTTTCTTAATGGGGAAGGACGTTATTGTCTCTTGTTTTCATGTTGCTGGTCAGTCCGTGTGTAGGGATGGGTACCAAATTCAATACTTTTATAGGCACTGATCGAATTACATCAGTACTACCGGGTATCGAGTCACGTAAAAAACCAAACCGTGTTGCAGGTGACCTCACGTCCGGTTGCAGACTACACAGCGGCTCTACGTAAACAATCACTCAAGCAGCACTGAGAGCCGACTAAACTCTCTCTAAGTAACGAAGCAAGTACGCTTGGTAGAAAACGCTCCAACGTGAAGTAAGGCTCCGCCCTTCCGAAACGCGATAGCTCGATGCTAATTTAACACTGCTTTTGCCATCGACAGGCTGTTGATTAGCATTAGTGATTTTGCATGGCGATTTCAAAACAAGTTGGCGATAAAAACTACAACTAATGTAAATGTTACAATCAAGCAGCCGGAGTGTAATTGGCACAATACCCTGTAAACACTTTGTAGGGCGCAACGTGACACATTCAGTTTCCTGGAAAAATCTACATCCTGGTTAGATAGCCTGTGCAGAACTGCCATCTAATGTCTAGGAAGTACAAATGCATTTCAAATGAGACTCATATATAAATATACATTATCAGAACTGAACTGAACCCACTTTTATTCTCCGGCTTTTAAATCGGCGTGAGTCTTGTGGTCTTCCGTGTCTTTTATTGTTTTATTCTATTATATGTATTGTTTTATTCTATTTTATTGATGCATTTTATCATTTTATTTTCATAAGGAACTGGTGTGTAATAGGCACAATACCTACAGTGTAAACACTTTGTAGGGCGCAACGAAACGCATTCAGTTTCCTGGAAAAAATCCACTTCCTGGTTAGATAGCCTGCTCAGTGCTGCCATCTAATGTCTTGGAAGTCCATCAGGAGTTTTACCAGAGGTATCATTATTAGCGTTTATCGTTAGATCCCTAATACGCGTTTTCTTCCCTTCTATAATGTAAACTTCAGCTTTACAGATGCCATAATAGTCACAGACGTCATGCCATGCGAGAGTCCTCTCTTTGGACTGTGCCAGGCTACTTTTCATTGGCGTTCCATGCAAAACATTGACGGGACCACGTGATAGTTTGCACTTTGCACGTGTCACCGAGGGCTCTTCTGGTAACACAGCCATCCTAGGTGGTCTAAAGGCGCCATGCAGCGCGAGGTGACACACTACAAACCTGGCACGGCTAGGGGCTTCACTGAGGGCAGCGGTCGAACTAGAAACCAGAAGGACATGTTAGACCTTTGCAGGATCTTACCGGATCCATGCCATTTATGTAACGCTCGCAACATAAACCTACATTTTTTTGTGTTAATTTTCCAACTCGAACATGTCTCGAACTTCTCTAAATGAGTATTGGGAACTTTATTTCATTTATTACAGTTGAGTCTTTTTAAAATGTTATTGTATTTTTTGTATTTTTATTTTATAAAAAAAAAATACAAATTATATATAATAAATAAAATGTTATAAAATGTTATTAAAAAATTAATAAAAATGTTGACTCATGAGTAAAAAGATATTTATTTTTTCATGCATTTTATTTTGTTATGAAACTAAAAAAATAAAAATAATATATAAGACAAAAATAGAATAAAATAAAAAAAATTGTTGTGTTTTTTTCAACTCTAAAGGTGGCAATACATGTCTCGAACTTCTCTAAATGAGTATTGGCAACTTTATTTCATTTATGACCGTTGAGTCTTTTTTTAAATTTTATTGTATTTTAATTTTATTTTTTTTAATAAAAAAATACAAATAATATATAATAAATAAAATTTGATAACATTTTATTAAAAAAATTATAAAAATGTTGACTCGTGAGTTGAAATATATTTATTTTTTCTTGCATTTTATTTTGTTATGAAACTAAAAAAATAAAAAATAAATAAATAAGACAAAAAAGAACAAAATAAAATTAAAAATAAAATACAAATGTTGAATCATGAAAAAAAATACTTTTTTTTACTGTATTTAATTTTTTATGAAATTTTACAAATAAAAACAATATATAACACAAGCATAGAATAAAATACGATAAAACTGTTGACTCATGAGTAAAAATATATTTAGTTTTTCTATTGTGTTTTATTTTTTTATGAAATTAAAAAAAGAAAAATAATGTACAACACAAAAATAGAAAAAAATTAAATAAAAATGTTGACTCATGAGTAAAAATATATTTATTTTTCTTGCATTTTATTTTGTTATGAAACTAATTAAATAAAAATAATATACAGTATAAAATAGAATATAAAATAAAATAAAAATGTTGACTCATGAAAATTTTTTTACTTTTACACTGTATTTCATTTTTTATGAAATTTAAAAAATAAAAACAATATATAACACAAACATAGAATAAAATGAAATAAAAATGTTGACTCATGAGTAACAAGAATAAAGGTAGCAGGAGTGAGTTTACTACAGTGATTCAACAAACAAAAACATATTCTGACAACAAGTAACGTAAACAACAATTGAGGTAACCGGACTTGTGTTAGGATACATATATATGTATACATCTACATAAATACATCTATATACATCCATACATTATATATTCATGTATCGTATACATATATACACACATATATAAATATATATATATATATATATATATATATATATATATATATATATATATATATATATATATATATATATATATATATATATATAAATGTATGTACATACATACATTATCAGAACTGAACTGAACCCACTTTTATTCTCTGGCTTTTAAATCGGCATGAGTCTTGTGGTCTTCTGTGTCTTTTATTGTTTTATTCTATTATACTGCTTAGTTTTTTTATTGTTTTATTCTATTTTATTGATGTATTTTATTATTTTATTATTAATTTTTTGTTTATTGTTTACTTGTTTCATTTGAAATACTTGTAATTTGATTAATTTTATTGTTTCTTTGTTTATGTGCAGCACTCTGGAGACAGTTTTGTTGTTTTATAGTGCTATATAAATAAAGGGGATTGGATTGGATATATGTATACGTATATGCATACATATATACATACACGTATATTCATATAGATACATACACATATGTATACATACATATACGCATATATGCATACATCCATATACATATATTATACATACATACACAAATACATACACATATGCATATACATATATACATACATATATATGTCCTTACCTTCTCCAAGCTGCCTGAAGGTAAAGCCCTCCACTGATGTGACGTAGGAGGCGATTTCTCCACTCTGCACGACGCTGTAGAGCACACTTCGGATCTGTTGGCTGTTGCTGTTGTAGTCGGAGCCGACGTCCAGTTCCACAAACACGTCAGCGCCATTCTCTCTAAGCAGCCTCCTGGAAGAGCAAAAGAGGATTGATGAGGCAACAGAATCCACCACGTCCGGATGCTCTCTGTGGATTATAATTCTGCCTTCAATACAATAATCCCGGACAGACTCTGCAATAAACTGGACACTCTTGGCCTCCCCCCTCTCACAAACGCCTGTATAAGGGACTTCCTAACGGACCGACCCCAGAATGTGAGACTTGGCCCCCACCTCTCATCCACCCGCACGCTGAGCATCGGCTCCCCACAGGGCTGTGTGCTGAGCCCCCCTCCTCTACTGCCTCTACACCCATGACTGCAGTCCAGCCCACAGTGACAACCTTATCGTCAAGTTTGCTGACGATACCACAGTGGTCGGGCTCATCTCCAGGGGTGACGATGCTGCCTACAGGGAGGAGGTCCTGAAGCTGACGGCCTGGTCTTCGGAGAACAACCTCGCTCTCAACACCAGCAAGACCAGAGAGATCATCGTCGACTTCAGGAGGAGCAGCACCGACACTGCCCCCCCTC
The DNA here is from genome assembly GCF_033978785.1 of Entelurus aequoreus. NCBI lineage: Eukaryota > Metazoa > Chordata > Actinopteri > Syngnathiformes > Syngnathidae > Entelurus > Entelurus aequoreus. The sequence goes on from NC_084737.1 coordinate 18,870,738, forward strand.
TACATCAACGGCGAGCGTGTGGAGGGGGTCCACACCTTCAGGTACCTTGGAGTCCACATCTCTAACGACCTTTCCTGGACAGTCAACACCACAGCAATCATCAAGAAGGCTCAGCAGCGGCTACACTTCCTGAGAGTCCCCGGGAAGTACAACCTGAAGCCTGACCTGCTGCTGACCTTCTACCGCTCGTCCATCGTGAGCCTGCTGACCTACTGTATTACAGTATGGTACGGCAGCTGCACTGCAGCAGACAGGGAGAGGCTGCAAAGAGTGGTCAAGACGGCTCAAAAGATCATCGGCCGCCCTCTCCCCTCTCCGATGGACATCTGCACCTCCCGCTGCCTAAACAGAGCCAGTGCCATCATCAAGGACAGCACCCACCCTGGCTCTGACCTGTTCCACCTGCTGCCCTCTGGGAAGCGCTACAGGTGCATTAAAACCAAGACGAACAGGCTAAAAAACAGCTTCTTCCCCAGGGCCATAACCACCCTGAACAGACTTCCCCATTGACCCTCATAACTGCCTTCTCTTCGGTGCAATAACCCATTCCACCAACGACCCTGTTTCATGTAGATATTCATGTAGATATTCATTTCACCCTCTGTATAGAGTGTACACTTGTTTTATCGCACTGTATGGAATGGCCTCAATCTCGTTGCCCTGCGTAATGACAATAAAGCTGATTCTGATTCAGATTCTGAATCGTGCTTCTTACAACAGGGGCATCCAAAGTGCGTCCAGGGGCCATTTTTTTAGACCGCAGTGTAATTAATTCAGAACATGGATTATTAGATATTACACAAAAACAATTTGATTTTATACAAAACCCAAAACCAGTGAAGTTGGCACGTTGTGTAAATGGTAAATAAAAACAGAATACAATGATTTGCAAATCCGTTTCAACTTATATTCAATTGAATAGACTGCAAAGACAAGATATTTAATCTTCGAATTGAGAAACTAATTTTTTTTTGGCAAATAATCATTAACTTAGAATTTAATGGCAGCAACACATTGCAAAAAAGACCACAGAACACTTTTCCACTTTGCCTGAGTCCATCTTAGAAGAGCTCGGGCCCAGTGAAGCCGGCGGCGTTTCTGGGTGTTGTTGATAAATGGCTGTCGCTTTGCATAACTTGCACTTACAGATGCAGCGACAAACTGTAGTTACTGACAGTGGTTTTCTGAAGTGTTCCTGAGCCCATGTGGTGATATCCTTTACACACTGATGTCGGTTTTTTGATGCAGTACTGCCTGAGGGATCCAAGGTTGCGTAATATCATCGCTTACGCGCAGTGATTTCTCCAGATTCTCTGAACCTTTTGATGATATTACAGACCGTAGATCAGGGGTGTCCAAAGTGCAGCCCGGGGGCCATTTGCAGCCCGCAGGTCATGTTTTAACGGCCCCACGGCACATTTTAAAAATACGATTTAAAACATTTTAAAACGTAAAAAGTGGTATAAAAGAGCAAACAGGTGAAATGTAACAAGAAATTGTTGCAATGTTTAATCTTAATAACACAAAGCCGCCATGCAGGCTGTTTCTTTCTTATCCGAGGTCGGGTCGCGGGGGCAGCAGCCTAAGCAGGGAAGCCCAGACTTCCCTCTCCCCAGCCACTTCGTCCAGCTCTTCCCGGGGGATCCCGAGGCGTTCCCAGCCCAGCCGGGAGAAATAGTCTTCCCAACGTGTCCTGGGTCTTCCCCGTGGCCTCCTACCAGTCGGACGTGCCCTAAACACCTCCCTAGGGAGGCGTTCGGATAAATAATAATGTATCAAAATCAATGTCATTATGAATTATTGACCTATTGAAGGTTCCAATTACGTCACGTTAAATATTCCACTTTGAGATATTTTTTGGGGAAAATGTAGCATATTTTGTGTTTGCCATATAAAAAACTGAGCTGTTTTTTTTTAAGAAGGGCCTAAAACAAACAAACAAAAAACATAAACAACTATAAAACTTATAATTGACGGATAGATCTGAAGTTGATCTCGAGATTATTGTGTTAAAAGTAAACAGTAAAAAAAATTTATAATTTATTTTTTTAACACTTTAATGAGTAGGACCCTTTTGGATCCCCAATAATTTTAGTGTGATTTGTTTTTAAGTGTCATTGCTCAAAAAATAATAATGACTTAGAATCATTGGTGTTACGAGTTATTGACCTTTTTAAGGCTCAAATCATTTTATAATCTCAAATATTCCATTTTAAAAAAATTATTGGGTGAAAATATTGCATATTTTGTGTTTTTCCCATTAAAAAAAACGGGTTTTCTTTGACAAAAAGAGCATACTACTTAAATCTTTAAAAACATTATATTGACAGATAGACCTAATGTTGATCTAGAGACTTAAAACTTGAATAATAATAAAAATAATAATACTGAATAATGACACATTTTTAATATTTTTTTTACCAAAACCCTTTGGGGTCCCCAGGATCAAGCCTGAGTGGAGACCTACATGTATATTTGTTATACATATATTGTATTGGTTTTTAAAATAACAAATATCAAAATGCCCCCCCCTTGCTTTGATTTATCAGTGTGTGGCCCTCAGTGGAAAAAGTTTGGACACCCCAGCCGTAGATGGTGAAATCCCTAAATTCCTTGCAATAGCTCGTTGAGAAATGTTGTTCTTAAACTGTCGGACAATTTGCTCACATATTTGTTTGTGAATTTCATTGAAGCTGCTTTTATACCCAACCATGGCACCCACCTGTTCCCAATTAGCCTGTTCACCTGTGGGATGCTCCAGATAAGTGTTTGATGAGCATTCCTCAACTTTCTCAGTCTTTTTTGCCACTTGTGCCAGCTTTTTTTGAAACATGTTGCAGGCATCGAATTCCAAATGAGCAAATATTTGCAAAAAATAACAAAGTTTCCCAGCTCGAACGCTAAATATCTTGTCTTTGCAGTCTATTCAATTGAATATAGGTTGAAAAGGATTTGTAAATCAATGTATTTTGTTTTTATTTACGATTTACACGCGCCAACTTCACTGGTTTTGGGTTTTGTAAAACACTGATATCAGTTTTCAGCCGTATCGCCCTGGTGCAAAACGTATCACAGTTCTCTGCAGGAATAGAAAAGGTTCGTAGTGCCTGCTCTGCGGTCTAGATGCAAGCGCCAGCGCCTTGTGTGGTGTGGAAAAAAGAAAGACCTGACCGAGCTGCGGCGCGCAGCTGCAGGGACTCCACTTAAGGTGTCACCGAGCCTGATTTAAAGCGCCGGAGTACGTACTTAACGAGCACCACGTTGACCGTCTGGACACCTGGAATCCTGTTGTACTCCGACTCCAGCTGTGGAGGAAACATCCAATGGAAGCAGAATCAGCAAAAGCCCTTAATCGCACGCCGGCCTTATAAGGCCGTGCAGTTGGAGAGAAATAAATGAAGACGTACCGTGTCGACCACAGCCTGGGAGATCTCGTTGAAGGCCGCCGAGAAGATGTCCTCCAGCTCCGAGCTGTAGACGATGGAGTCGGTGAAGTTGACCAGAGCTCTGTAATAAACTGGAGTCCAGAGAGTGTGAATAAGAATCTGTCCGGCACGCTGGATTCCAATCAGGAACAGGAAGCGCTGACAAGAATATTGGATCTTTCCTCTCAAAACGTGGACAGAGCTGCCTGAAGGCGTTTCTGAGATCTATTTGCAGACGCACTAAAACCACGGGCTGCGGCGTTGCTCCTCGCAGGCTTCGACAAGCGTGTTCCTGACCGACGCTCTCAACCAGAACTGGAACGTCAACACGCCTTTCTCTCCGTCCCAAAGTCTGACCGACGTCACAGGTCTTCAGCGGTTTTTCAGGCCGAGGGACCCCAGACTGATGGAGCGATGCGGCGAGCATCCCGTACTTATTGTTTTTTGGTATAAAACTGTTTCAGAGAAGTTATCCAAAACCCACTTTTCTTGCCCGTTGGCAAGTTTTTGGGATCCACATAAGTGCCGAACATTTGAATTCCAACCTTGGAGGCTTTGTTGACAAAAGCCACACACCTGACACGTTCTTATTATTACAATCAAATGGCAGCAGTCATTTCCATGAGAAGATTTCCTACAATAAGTGACTTGGTCCACTTACAATTAAAAAAAGAGCTAATATTGTTTTTCACGAGGTACGTGATGGTATTGTCTGTCTAGGTGGGTGGGGGTCCTGCCTTGGAAAGAGTGTTTACCCCATTCGGAGATCACATTTAGTTCAGCTGAAAACATTCACATGTTGCACAATGAGATGTAAACATGAGATTAAAGGCCTACTGAAACCCACTACTACCGACCACGCAGTCTGATAGTTTATATATCAATGATGAAATCTTAACATTGCAACACATGCCAATACGGCCGGGTTAACTTATAAAGTGCAATTTTAAATTTCCCGGGAAACTCCCGGTTGAAAACGTCTATGTATGATGACGTTTGCGCGTGACGTCGATGGTTGAAGCGGAAGTATTCGGACAAATTGTATCACAATACAAACAGCTCTGTTTTCATCGCAAAATTCCACAGTAGTCTGGACATCTGTGTTGGTGAATCTTTTGCAATTTGTTTAATGAACAATGGAGACTGCAAAGAAGAAAGCTGTAGGTGGGATCGGTGTATTAGCGGCTGGCTGCAGCAACACAACCAGGAGGACTTTGAGTTGGATAGCAGACGCGCTATCCGACGCTAGCCGCCGACCGCATTGATGATCGGGTGAAGTCCTTCGTCGCGCCGTCGATCGCTGGAACGCCGGTGAGCACGGGTGTTGATGAGCAGATGAGGGCTGGCGTAGGTGGAGAGATAATGTTTTTATCATAGCTCTGACGAGGTCCCGTAGCTAAGTTAGCTTCAATGGCGTCGTTAGCAACAGCATTGCTAGGCTTCGACAGGCGGCACAGCATTAACTGTGTGGTTACAGGTCCAGTGTTTGGTTCGGTGTCTCCTGATAGTAGTATTGTTGATCTTCTGTCTATCTTATTTCTTTTGTTTCTATCTGCATTTAAGCACGATGCTATCACGTTAGCTCCGTAGCTAAAGTGCTTCACCGATGTATTGTCGTGGGGATAAAAGTCACTGTGAATGTCCATTTCGCGTTCTCGACTCTCATTTTCAAGAGGATATAGTATCCCAGGTGGTTTAAAATACAAACCTGTGATCCACAATAGAAAAAGGAGAAAGTGTGGAATCCAATGAGCCCTCTTACCTAAGTTACGGTCAGAGCGAAAAAAGATACGTCCTGCACTGCACTCTAGTCCTTCACTCTCACGTTCCTCATCCACGAGTCTTTCATCCTCGCTCAAATTAATGGGGTAATCGTCACTTTCTCGGTCCGAATCGCTCTCGCTGCTGGTGTAAACAATGGGGAAATGTGAGGAACACTTCAACCTGTGACGTCATGCTACTTCCGGTACAGGCAAGGCTTTTTTTATCAGCGACCAAAAGTTGCGAAATTTATCGTCGATGTTCTCTACTAAATCCTTTCAGCAAAAATATGGCAATATCGCGAAATGATCAAGTATGACACATAGACTGGATCTGCCATCCCCGTTTAAATTTTAAAAATTCATTTCAGTAGGCCTTTAAGTGTATATACCTGTAACTTTCTGTCGGTAAAATATGTCACGATCTTGTCACATCTCATCATACCTTGTTTTGAGTTTGTTTTCTATGTTCAGCGGCTTAGTTCCGGTTCAGCGCTCTTATTTTGGTCGTTCTTCCTGTTTTGTTTGTGTGTTCCGGCAAGCAGCTTCACTCCCGCCTCTGCGCGTCTTTTCCTTGCAGCTGTTTTCAGTTTGTAATTACGGCTATTTAAGTTGAGTTTTTGCCTTTGTCGGGATTTAGCGAATGTTACTCATGTGGACGCTTCTCTGCAAGTCTTTGCTGTGCTCCAGCATTCCCTTTTGTTGATTTGTAGCCTTCCCTACGCTACGGTGCACTTCCAAGCGGCACTCGTCTTTTGTTTATTTGAGCCATTAAACACTTTTTTACATGCACCTCGCCTCCTCGTTTTTCTGCATCTTGGAAACACTGCAAATTATCGCCGTCATGCGACCCAAGCGTCACGGAATAGATCTTTTTATTAGCATTTCTGTAATCTACTAACAGCATTTCATGGTTAATATCCATAAATCAACATAAATGACAGAAGAATAAGCACACATCTGACTGAGGAGTCATAGTGTAACGACCTGGCATCTACACTTTGTGCGGTGTTGGAGTTGTCCCATTTTTTGTCTGGCCATAAATGCATCAGTGGCTACGAACCTGCGACATAAAATTACCAGTTTTTTTTTTAAATATACGTTTTTTTTCTAATGTTTTTGGTGTGGTTACGGCCAAATAGAAACGGTTTTGCTCAATAACGTGGAATTCCTATCCCCATTAAATAGACTAATTAAATAATTGGAGAGTGTTGAAGTACTTTTTTTTTTTCCTGTTGTGGCCGCTTGTCGTAACCTGTCACTCACACAGTTGCACTGCAATATCATACACAACAAATAGTTATGTGTTCATTTCATTTAGAGAACGTACATTCACATATATATATATATATATATATATATATATATTCATACATATATATATATATATATACATACCTGCATTCATTCATACATATAAACATACATGCGTACATTCAATTGTACATATATACACACATACGTACATTCATTCATACATATATACATACATACGTATATTAATTCATACATACATACATACATATGTACAGTACATTCATACATATATATACATACGTACATTCATACATTCATACATACATATATATATATATATATATATATATATATATATATATATATATATATATATATATATATATACATACATACATACATACGTACATTCATTCATACATGTGTACATTCATTTGATACATATATACATACATACGTACATTTATTCATACATACATATATATACATACGTACATTCATTTATGCATATAAACATACATGCGTACATTTACTTGTACATACTGTATATACATACATACATATACTCATTCATACATATATACATACATACATACATTCATTCATACATATATACATACATACATACATACATACATACATACATACATACATTCATATATATAGACATACGTACATTCATTCATACATATATATGTATATATATATATATATATATATATATACATATATATATATATATATACATATATATATATATTTATATATATATATATATATATACATATATACATTCATTCATACATGCATACATTCATTTGTACATATATACATACATACGTACATTCATTCATACATACATATATATACATACGTACATTCATTCATACATACAGTACATGTATACTTACATATGTACATTCACTCATTCATACATATATATACATACGTACATTCATTCATATAAACCCAGTTTCTATATGAGTTGGGAAATTGTGTTAGATGTAAATAAAAACGGAATACAATGATTTGCAAATCCTTTTCAACCCATATTCAATTGAATGCACTACAAAGACAAGATATTTGATGTTCAAATATTTTTTATGTGTTTTTCTATATGTTTTATTGTTTTATATGTTTTTTTGCAAATAATAATTAACTTAGAATTTCATGGCTGCAACACGTGCCAAAGTAGTTGGGAAAGGGCATGTTCACCACTGTGTTACATGGCCTTTCCTTTTAACAACACTCAGTAAACGTTTGGGAACTGAGGAGACACATTTTTTAAGCTTCTCAGGTGGAATTCTTTCCCATTCTTGCTTGATGTACAGCTTAAGTTGTTCAACAGTCCGGGGGTCTCCGTTGTGGTATTTTAGGCTTCATAATGCGCCACACATTTTCAATGGGAGACAGGTCTGGACTACAGGCAGGCCAGTCTAGTACCCGCACTCTTTTACTATGAAGCACGTTGATGTAACACGTGGCTTGGCATTGTCTTGCTGAAATAAGCAGGGGCGTCCATGGTAACGTTGCTTGGATGGCAACATATGTTTCTCCAAAACCTGTATGTACCTTTCAGCATTAATGGCGCCTTCACAGATGTGTAAGTTACCCATGTCTTGGGCACTAATACACCCCCATACCATCACAGATGCTGGCTTTTCAACTTTGCGCCTATAACAATCCGGATGGTTCTTTTCCTCTTTGGTCCGGAGGACACGACGTCCACAGTTTCCAAAAACAATTTGAAATGTGGACTCGTCAGACCACAGAACACTTTTCCACTTTGTATCAGTCCATCTTAGATGAGCTCAGGCACAGCGAAGCCGACGGCGTTTCTGGGTGTTGTTGATAAACGGTTTTCGCCTTGCATAGGAGAGTTTTAACTTGCACTTACAGATGTAGCGACCAACTGTAGTTACTGACAGTGGGTTTCTGAAGTGTTTCTGAGCCCATGTGGTGATATCCTTTACACACTGATGTCGCTTGTTGATGCAGTACAGCCTGAGGGATCGAAGGTCACGGGCTTAGCTGCTTACGTGCAGTGATTTCTCCAGATTCTCTGAACCCTTTAATGATATTACGGACCGTAGATGGTGAAATCCCTAAATTCCTTGCAATAGCTGGTTGAGAAAGGTTTTTCTTAAACTGTTCAACAATTTGCTCACGCATTTGTTGACAAAGTGGTGACCCTCGCCCCATCCTTGTTTGTGAATGACTGAGCATTTCATGGAATCTACTTTTATACCCAATCATGGCACCCACCTGTTCCCAATTTGCCTGTTCACCTGTGGGACGTTCCAAATAAGTGTTTGATGAGCATTCCTCAACTTTATCAGTATTTATTGCCACCTTTCCCAACTTCTTTGTCACGTGTTGCTGGCATCGAATTCTAAAGTTAATGATTATTTGCAAAAAAAATAAAAGTTTAGCAGTTTGAACATCAAATATGTTGTCTTTGTAGCATATTCAACTGAATATGGGTTGAAAATGATTCGCAAATCATTGTATTCCGTTTATATTTACATCTAACACAATTTCCCAACTCACATGGAAACTGGGTTTGTATATATATACATACATGCGTAGATTAATTCATACATATATATATACATATGTATATTCATTCATACATATATACTGTATATACATAATAATAATAATAATAATAATAATGGATTAGATTTATATAGCGCTTTTCTAGACACTCAAAGCGCTTCACAGAGAAGTGAGAACCCATCATTTATTTTTACAACTCATTCATTCATCATTCATTCTCCGGTGTGAGCCGCACCGGGGGCAAGGGTGAAGTGTCTTGCCCAAGGACACAACGGCAGCGATTTTGGATGGTAAGAGGCGGGGAGCGAACCTGCAACCCTCAGGTTTCTGGCACGGCCGCTCTACCCACTACGCCATGCCGCCCCCATACATACTTATATTCATTCATACACGTATATAAATATGTACATTAATTCATACTTATATACATACGTACATTCATTCATACATATATGATGGATAGATACATACATTCATTCATACATATATACATACATACGTATATTCGAATCATACATGCAGTACACACACACACCCATTGGTACTTACGCACATACATAGGTACATACGCTCCCACATACATACACAAACTTCACTTCAAGAAACATGTCCACAAATGCAGCCATTATAAAAAAAATCACGTTTAAATGGTTGCAGACTTTGCCAAAGGGGTAGAATCTTTGCAAGGACGGAGAGGAAGTGGAAGACCAGGTCCAAAAGCTGTTGCTCGTACGGATAAACAAGAATTGGCCCGCATTTGCAAGAACGTTCACTGTATGTTAAAGAGGTTCATTTAGCCTACTAATGTGTATTTATAAATAGTTGATTTATATAGGCTAGTAAGGTAAAGTTTTGTACCTGACAAGTTTCGGCTATCTTGCTTCTGCAGCCTTCCTCAGAGGTGTCACGTGATGTTAGTGTGACGTCATCTGTGACGTGTTATATGGATTGTTCCATCCCACCTGAGGTGGTGGGATGGCGGTGTCCCCTGGTGTGCGTCGGGGGTAGGGCGGGGCGCCCCCTGTCGTCCGGATGTCCACCAAACGGCCGGGGGCGGCCCTGCAGGACTGTGTCCCAGGTGTGGGATAGTTGGTAGGCTCCCTCGTCCCTGTTGACAGTCTTTGGGGCCCGCTTCCTGATTTCAACCGCCTCTTTGATCCACCGATGGAATTTGTTGCTTTCCATTCTAATTACCTTGGCTGCCTCCCAGTTCATTAGATGGTTTTCCCTCTTGCAGTGGTCTGAAATGGCTGATTTCAGATTTTCCTGCGTTGCTTTCATTCTCACACCTGGGACACAGTCCTGCAGGGCCGCCCCCGGCCGTTTGGTGGACATCCGGACGACAGGGGGCGCCCCGCCCTACCCCCGACGCACACCAGGGGACACCGCCATCCCACCACCTCAGGTGGGATGGAACAATCCATATAACACGTCACAGATGACGTCACACTAACATCACGTGACACCTCTGAGGAAGGCTGCAGAAGCAAGATAGCCGAAACTTGTCAGGTACAAAACTTTACCTTACTAGCCTATATAAATCAACTATTTATAAATAAGAACGTTCACTATTTATGGGGCGACTTGATGTCCGGAGGTCACCATGCTGGAACCAGCAGGGAAGAACAATTCAAGGGCAGCCTCGGGTGGTTTGAAACCTTTAAAAAGAGGACGGGACTCAGCGCAACCCGCGGCTCTAGAGCCGCATGCGGCTCTTTAGCGCCGCCCTAGTGGCTCTCTGGAGATTTTTCAAAAATGTATGAAGAATGGAAAAAGATGAGGGGAAAAAAATCTATTTTTTTGTTTAGTATGGTTTCTGTAGGAGGACAAACATGACACAAACCTCCCTAATTGTTATAAATCACACTGTTTATATTAAACATGCTTCACTGATTCGAGTATTTGGCGAGCGCCGTTTTGTCCTACTAATTTTGGCGGTCCTTGAACTCACCCTAGTTTGTTTACATGTATAACTTTCTCCGACTTTCTAGGACGTGTTTTATGCCACTTTTTTTCTGTCTCATTTTGTCCACCACACTTTTAACGTTGTGCGTGAGTGCACAAAGGTGAGTTTTGTTGATGTTATTGACTTGTGTGGAGTGCTAATCAGACATATTTGGTCACTGCATGACTGCAAGCTAATCGATGCTAACATGCTATTTAGGCTAGCTGTATGTACATATTGCATCATTATGCCTCATTTGTAGCTATATTTGAGCTCATTTAGTTTCCTTTAAGTCCTCTTAATTCAATTTATATCTCATGACACACTATCTGTATGTAATATGGCTTTTAATTTTTTGCGGCTCCAGACAGATTTGTGTTTGTATTTTTGGTCCAATATGGCTCTTTCAACATTTTGGGTTGCCGACCCCTGGTCTGGGGGGATTTGACAGGAGATGTAATAATTGTTGACTTGTTTGCGGTGGAGTAGAACCCAGTTTCTAATATTCCACACGTCTCGTAGCTAACTGAGGCGGTCTTACCGAGCCAGAACGAGCTCAGAGTTGTAATCTTGTTTTAGCTAAGAATAGATCCGGTGTGTGCAGCTTACGTCATACTATACATAGTATCCTGCCTAAGTCTATATATATGTAAATATATATATATTGAGGCATGTCAATGACTCATTATCAAGTATGAAGTCAGCTGCATTATTATGTTTCCCGTGTCACATGCAGTACATACTGTATATAAATAGTCCAGGCAAGGGGCGCCCCCTTCTCACATTGCTGCCAACACTTGCCTAGGACCAGTCCGCCAGCCTCCGTGGAGGCCGCCAGGGAGTTTCAGGAAGGAAGTCAATATTTGGAGTGTTTCTCGCAGGCCTGTGCTACTTCCCAGGCACAAAACGCTCGGTCATGTTCTGGAGCCTTGCCTACTTTAAAAGGGACTGGCGCTTTGTTTTGGAATGTTGCCCATCATTCGACAATCCTGACGTAAGACGAGAACACGTATCTTTTTTTTAAAAGAAAAAAGTACGCATTCTAAAGCGTAAAATGCGGCAAGTAAGAGGTGGTTAACAATACAGCTAATGAATGTCCAATACATCCAATAAAACAACATCCAAAAAGCGGCAAAAGCACTCCATTTACATGTCGCGACCTGAATATTTCATTTCATTTTTATTTATCTCCTTCATTGATGTGCATCTTTGATAGACAATTATAACACAATTATTCAGTTACACCGTTACACACCAATGCCTGAGAAGGGGCAGGATGAAGAAAAATCTTATATTTTCCTGCCCCCTTCAACATAATACATAGTCTAACTTAATGATATATGAACCAACAATTACATCCAAATATAACGAAAACAAAACAAACAAAAAAAAAACCACAAAAAAACACAAGTGCAAAACTTCATGAACTACAAACCGAACAAAAAAACAAAAGAAGTAATATACACCTCACGGGATGATACAAAACAAATACAAAACCAAGCAAAAATAAGTACAATAATAAATATAAAGCAAAATGTAAACACTTATGGCTGTCCATATGATTTTATTGTTCTGTCTTTATATATTTTTTTCAATTGGAATATATTTTTACAATCTTTTATCTCATTGTAAAGAGAATTCCATAGTTTAACCCCCACCACTGATATACACATTTGTTTTAAAGTTGTCCTTGAATACTGAATATTAAACACGATTTAGCAATATTATTATTATAAGCGCTAACTTTTTTTAGCATAGCTAACTAGTAGGGCTGCGAATCTTTGGGTGTCCCCCCATTCATTTCAATATCGTTTCTTGGGGTCACAATTTGATTCAAAATCGATTTTTTTCGATTCAACGAGATTCTCGATTCAAAAACGATATTTTCCCGATTCAAAAGGATTCTCTATTCATTCAATACATCGGATTTCAGCAGGATCTACCCCAGTCTGCTGACATGCAAGCAGAGTAGTAGATTTTTGTAAAAAAGCTTTTATAATTGTAAAGGACAATGTTTCATCAACTGATTGCAATAATGTAAATTTGTTTTAACTATTAAATGAACCAAAAATATGACTTATTGTATCTTTGTGAAAATATTGGACACAGTGTGTTGTCAAGCTTATGAGATGCGATGCAAGTGTAAGCCACTGTGACACTATTGTTCATTTATTTTTATTTTTATAAATGTCTAATGATAATGTCAACGAGGGATTTTTAATCACTGCTATGTTGAAATTGTAACTAATATTGATACTGTTGTTGATAAAATTCATTGTTGTTTCACTACTTTTGGTTTGTTCTGTGTCGTGTTTGTGTCTCCTCTCAATTGCTCTGTTTACTGCAGTTCTGAGTGTTGCTGGGTCGGGTTTGGTTTTGGAATTGGATTGCATTGTTATGGTATGGTATTGCTTTGTATTGTTTTGTTGGATTGATTAATTTAAAAAAAATAAAATAAAAAAAAATAAAAATAAAAAATAAAATAAAATAAAATTTAAAAAAATAAAAAAAATAATAAATAAATAAAATTTAAAAAAATAATTAATAAATAAAATTTAAAAAATTGATCTAAAAAAAAAGAGAGAATCGATTCTGAATCGCACAATGTGAGAATCGCAATTCGAATTTGATTCAATTTTTTCCCACACCCATACTAACTAGCTTATGCCGCTATATTGACATATTGAGCTTCTGCATCGCCTCTGACATCGATTATAAATCCTGCCTCTCACCTGGATAGTACAAGGTTGTGGACATAAACCCACAAGTTGGTCAACTTTGACATCCAACTTAGACCCGGAGATGGCCAAAAAGACATGAAAAAAACGCTCGTTTGTGCCACTTTTTTTCAATGATAAATTGTTGACATAAAAATCCCATCAGTCTTTATTCCAGTGAGAGCTGACATTGTACAGTCATTAATTGTTTTATTATGTTTGTATATCTTATTTAGCACTTAGCAATACTGCTACATGATGCTCAGTGTTTGACTAAAGCTGTGTCTGTTTAGCATGCAGCTTCTAAAACTTGTAGCTCATCCTCCTTATATTCAGGCTCAAAAACAGAAGTGTCTGTATCATAATTTGTCTTTGTTGTCAAGTCTGCCATGATCAGTAGTCCTGTTGTTGTTGAAGGCAAAGTGAATGTTGTTACGTGTCTGTGAAATTAATACTTAAAATGATGAAAATATGTAAATATTATATGTTATTATGAATGTTGCTACATTACATATATACTTACAGCATGATGAAAATATGTAAATATTACATGTTATTATGAATGTTACTACATTACATACATACTTACAGTATGATGAAAATATGCAAATACTACATGTTATTATGAATGTTACTACATTACATATATACTTACAGTATAATGCAAATATGTAAATATGAGATGTTATTATGAATGTTACTACATTCCATATTTACTTAGTGTATAATGAAAATATGTAAATATTACATGTTATTATGAATGTTACTAGATACTACATATATACTTACAGCATGATGAAAATATGTAAGTATTACATGTAATTATGAATGTTACTGCATTACATATTTACTTACAGTATAATGCAAATATGTAAATATGAGATATTATGAATGTTACTACATTATAATGAAAATATGTAAATATTACATGTTATTATGAATGTTACTACATTACATATATACTTACAGTATGATGAAAATATGTAAGTATTACATGTTATTATGAATGTTACTACATTACATATTTACTTACTGTGTAATGAAAATATGTAAATATGACATGTTATTATGAATGTTACTACATTCCATATTTACTTAGTGTATAATGAAAATATGTAAATATTACATGTTATTATGAATGTTACTAGATACTACATATATACTTACAGCACGATGAAAATATGTAAGTATTACATGTAATTATGAATGTTACTGCATTACATATTTACTTACAGTATAATGCAAATATGTAAATATGAGATATTATGAATGTTACTACATTATAATGAAAATATGTAAATATTACATGTTATTATGAATGTTACTACATTCCATATTTACTTAGTGTATAATGAAAATATGTAAATATTACATGTTATTATGAATGTTACTAGATACTACATATATACTTACAGTATGATGAAAATATGTAAGTATTACATGTTATTATGAATGTTACTACATTACATATTTACTTACTGTATAATGAAAATATGTAAATATTACATTTTATTATGAATGTTACTACATTCCATATTTACTTACTGTATAATGAAAATATATAAATAGTACATGTTATTATGAATGTTACTAGATACTACATAAATACTTACAGCATGATGAAAATATGTAAGTATTACATGTTATTAGGAATGTTACTACATTACATATTTACTTACTGTATAATGAAAATATGTAAATATTACATGTTATTATGAATGTTACGACATTCCATATTTACTTACTGTATAATGAAAATATATAAATAGTACATGTTATTATGAATGTTACTAGATACTACATAAATACTTACAGCATGATGAAAATATGTTAGTATTACATGTTATTAGGAATGTAACTACATTACATATTTACTTACAGTATAATCCAAATATGTAAATATTACATGTTATTATGAATGTTACTACATTACATATATACTTACAGTATGTTGAAAATATGTAAATATTACATGTTATTATGAATGTTACTACATTACATATATACTTACAGTATGATGAAAATATGTAAATATTACATGTTATTATGAATGTTACTACATTACATATATACTTACAGTATGATGAAAATATGTAAATATGACATGTTATCATGGATGTTACTACATGACATATATACTTACAGTATGATGAAACTATGAAAATATGTAAATATTACATGTTATTATGAATGTTACTAGATACTACATACAGTATATACTGTACTTAAGAGTGTGTATATAAAATCTTGATGGAGGTTTTTGGAGGTTTTTTAGAGCGCTTTATAGTCGGAATAGAGCGACTCTTGTTGACTCTATTGTTATCTGACTTTTGCTAGCATTCATTTACGATTTAGAATGCATAAAAACTTGCTGAACCTCCTGAAGGTGGAAACATCAAAGCACGGAGTTTGACCCGGGTTTAATGGCCTCGCTTGAGTGCGCACCCGCTGCGTTGGCTCTGAGGTCGCTGCGTTAACTTTGCAGGCCAGCCGGCGCGGGACGGCCGCCGCCTGAGATCTTTTGATGCGAGCGCGGCTAACAAGCAGGAGCTATTCTTCTCTACGTCACTCACTGGTCCCGGCGGAGGAAACCCCCCAAAGCAGCTCCAGTGCGTCAAGGCCGATGAAACGCGGGCATTAGTGCACACGCGGGAGAAAAAGAAGTCTGGGAAAAAAAACATTCTGCACTCTTGATTGAAAACCTATTTGGCGATTAAAGCTGCTCAGCAGAACTGTGGCCGCTTTGTGCCTTGGGCCCCCGCCAAAGACAAAGACTTGATTGAGCGCCCAGCCTGGTCTTTAAAGACCGGGGGCCACGGGCTTCACCTTCAACCCCCCAGACCATGGCCAGTACCAGCCCGCCCGCAGGAGGAAGACCAAGGCCAACATGCGCACTAAAGCCTTCCTAATCATTTGACATCTTTTCAATGGTATGTTTGTGGTGGCCCGCCACAGATACATTTGTTGCTACCGCCTTAAAATCATCAATCTTTGTGCGGACTCTTATGATGAACACATTTTTTATACTGTTTTTTATTATGTTGTTTTTATTATGTTATGTTTGTGGTGGCCCGCCACAGATACATTTGTTGCTACCGCCTTAAAATCATCAATCTTTGTGCAGACTCTTATGATCAACTCATTTTTTATACTGTTTTTTATTATGTTATGTTTTTATTATGTTATGTTTGTGGTGGCCTGCCACAGATACATTTGTTGCTACCGCCTTAATAGCATCAATCTTTGTGCACAGACTCTTATGTTCAACTCATTTTTTATACTATGTTTTTTTAATATGTTATGTTTTTTATTATGTTATATTTGTATTATGTTATGATTGTGGTGGCCCGCCACAGATACTTTTGTTGCTACCGCCTTAAAATCATCAATCTTTGTGCAGACTCTTATGATCAACTCATTTTTTATACTGTTTTTTATTATGTTATGTTTTTATTATGTTATGTTTGTGGTGGCCTGCCACAGATACATTTGTTGCTACCGCCTTAATAGCATCAATCTTTGTGCACAGACTCTTATGATCAACTCATTTTTTATACTGTTTTTTATTATGTTATGTTTTTATTATGTTATGTTTGTGGTGGCCCGCCACAGATACATTTGTTGCTACCGCCTTAAAATCATCAATCTTTGTGCAGACTCTTATGATCAACTCATTTTTTATACTGTTTTTTATTATGTTATGTTTTTATTATGTTATGTTTGTGGTGGCCTGCCACAGATACATTTGTTGCTACCGCCTTAATAGCATCAATCTTTGTGCACAGACTCTTATGTTCAACTCATTTTTTATCCTATGTTTTTTTAATATGTTATGTTTTTTATTATGTTATATTTGTATTATGTTATGATTGTGGTGGCCCGCCACAGATACATTTGTTGCTACCGCCTTAAAATCATCAATCTTTGTGCAGACTCTTATGATCAACTAATTTTTTATACTGTTTTTTATTATGTTATGTTTTTATTATGTTATGTTTGTGGTGGCCTGCCACAGATACATTTGTTGCTACCGCCTTAATAGCATCAATCTTTGTGCACAGACTCTTATGTTCAACTCATTTTTTATACTATGTTTTTTTAATATGTTATGTTTTTTATTATGTTATATTTGTATTATGTTATGATTGTTGTGGCCCGCCACAGATACATTTGTTGCTACCGCCTTAAAATCATCAATCTTTGTGCAGACTCTTGTGATCAACTCATTTTTTATACTGTTTTTTATTATGTTATGTTTTTATTATGTTATGTTTGTGGTAGCCTGCCACAGATACATTTGTTGCTACCGCCTTAATAGCATCAATCTTTGTGCACAGACTCTTATGTTCAACTCATTTTTTATACTATGTTTTTTTAATATGTTATGTTTTTTATTATGTTATATTTGTATTATGTTATGATTGTGGTGGCCCGCCACAGATACTTTTGTTGCTACCGCCTTAAAATCATCAATCTTTGTGCAGACTCTTATGATCAACTCATTTTTTATACTGTTTTTTATTATGTTATGTTTTTATTATGTTATGTTTGTGGTGGCCTGCCACAGATACATTTGTTGCTACCGCCTTAATAGCATCAATCTTTGTGCACAGACTCTTATGTTCAACTCATTTTTTATCCTATGTTTTTTTAATATGTTATGTTTTTTATTATGTTATATTTGTATTATGTTATGATTGTGGTGGCCCGCCACAGATACATTTGTTGCTACCGCCTTAAAATCATCAATCTTTGTGCAGACTCTTATGATCAACTCATTTTTTATACTGTTTTTTATTATGTTATGTTTTTATTATGTTATGTTTGTGGTGGCCTGCCACAGATACATTTGTTGCTACCGCATTAATAGCATCAATCTTTGTGCACAGACTCTTATGTTCAACTCATTTTTTATACTATGTTTTTTTAATATGTTATGTTTTTTATTATGTTATATTTGTATTATGTTATGATTGTGGTGGCCCGCCACAGATACTTTTGTTGCTACCGCCTTAAAATCATCAATCTTTGTGCAGACTCTTATGATCAACTCATTTTTTATACTGTTTTTTATTATGTTATGTTTTTATTATGTTATGTTTGTGGTGGCCTGCCACAGATACATTTGTTGCTACCGCCTTAATAGCATCAATCTTTGTGCACAGACTCTTATGTTCAACTCATTTTTTATACTATGTTTTTTTAATATGTTATGTTTTTTATTATGTTATATTTGTATTATGTTATGATTGTGGTGGCCCGCCACAGATACATTTGTTGCTACCGCCTTAAAATCATCAATCTTTGTGCAGACTCTTATGATCAACTCATTTTTTATACTGTTTTTTATTATGTTATGTTTTTATTTTGTTATGTTTGTGGTGGCCTGCCACAGATACATTTGTTGCTACCGCCTAATAGCATCAATCTTTGTGCACAGACTCTTATGTTCAACTCATTTTTTTATACTATGTTTTTTAATATGTTATGTTTTTTATTATGTTATATTTGTATTATGTTATGATTGTGGTGGCCCGCCACAGATACATTTGTTGCTACCGCCTTAAAATCATCAATCTTTGTGCAGACTCTTATGATCAACTCATTTTTTATACTGTTTTTTATTATGTTATGTTTTTATTATGTTAGGTTTGTTGTGGCCTGCAACAGATACATTTGTTGCTACAGCCTTAAAATCATCAATCTTTGTGCACAGACTCTTATGTTCAACTCGTTTTTTATACTATGTTTTTTATTTTGTTATGTTTTTTATTATGTTATATTTTTATTATGTTATGATTATGGTGGCCTGCCACAGATACATTTGTTGCTACAGCCTTAAAATCATCAATCTTTGTGCACAGACTCTTATGTTCAACTCATTTTTTATACTATGTTTTTTATTATGTTATGTTTTTTATTATGTTATGTTTTTATTACGTATGTTATATTTGTGGTGGCCTGCCACAGATACATTTGTTGTTACAGCCTTAAAATCATCAATCTTTGTGCACAGACTCTTATGTTCAATTCATTCTTCATACTATGTTTTTTTTATTATGTTATGTTTGTAGTGGCCTGCCACGGATACATTTGTTGCTACCGCATTAAAATCATCAATCTTTGTGCACAGATTCCTATGTTCAACTCATTTTTTATACTATGTTTTTTATTATGTTATGTTTTTTATTATGTTATATTTGTGGTGGCCTGCCACAGATAAATTTGTTGCTACAGCCTTAAAATCATCAACCTTTGTGCACAGACTCTTATGTTCAACTCATTTTTTTATACTATGTTTTTTTATTATGTTATGTTCGTGGTGGCCTGCCACAAATACATTTGTTGCTACCGCTTTAAAATCATCAATCTTTGTGCACAGACTCCTATGTTCAACTCATTTTTTATACTATGTTTTTTATTATGTTATGTTTTTATTATGTTATATTTGTGGTGACCCGCCACAAATACATTTGTTGCTACCGCATTAAAATCATCAATCTTTGTGCACAGACTCTTATGTTCAACTCGTTTTTTATACTGTTTTTTATTATGTTATGTTTTTTCTTATGTTATGTTTTTATTATGTTATATTTGTGGTGGCCCGCCACAAATACATTTGTTGCTACCGTATTAAAATCATCAATCTTTGTGCACAGACTCTTATGTTCAACTCATTTTTTATTATGTTATGTTTTTTATTATGTTATATTTGTGGTGGCCTGCCACAGATACATTTGTTGCTACCGCATTACAATCATCACTCTTTGTGTACAAACGCTTATGTTAAACTCATTTTTTATACTATGTTTTTTTAATATGTAATGTTTTTTATTATGTTATGTTTGTGGTGGCCCGCCACGGATACATTTGTTGCTACCGCATTAAAATCATCAATCTTTGTGCACAGACTCTTATGTTCAACTCATTTTTTATACTGTTTTTTATTATGTTATGTTTTTATTATGTTATGATTGTGGTGGCCTGCCACAGATACATTTAATGCAACAGCCTTAAAATAATCAATCTTTGTGCACAAACTCTTATGTTCAACTAATTGTTTATACTATGTTGTTTGTTATGTTGTGTTTTTTATTATATTATGATTGTGGTGGCTTGCCACAGATACATTTGTTGCTACCGCTTTAAAATCATCATTCTTTGTGCACAGACTCTTATGTTCAAACCATTTTGTGTACTATGTTTTTATTATTTTATGTTTTTTATTATGTTATGTTTTTTTTATTATATTTTGTTTTTATTATGTTCGGTTTTTTATTATGTTATGATTGTGGTAGACCTGCCACAGATACATTATTGCTACCGCCTTAAAATCATCAATCTTTATGCACGGACTCTTATGTTCAAACCTTTTTTTATTCTATGTTTTTATTATGTTAAAACCATTTATATACTGTTTTCTATTATGTTATGTTTTCAGTATGTTATATTGTATTTTTTCTTACATTCGAACCATTTTTTATACTATGTTTTTAATTATATTTTGTTTTTTGTTTTGTTTTTTATGTTATGTTTTTATTGTTATGTTACGTTTTGTTATGTTATGTTTTTTTATGTTATGTTTTTTTATGTTTTTATTATGTCATGCTACGTTTTTTTATTACGTTACGTTTTTGTTTTTTTTTGTTTTTTATGTTATGGTTTTTTTAATGTTATGTTGCGTTTTTTTATGTTATGTTTTTATTCTGCTGTTATGTTTTTTTTATGTAATGTTTTTTGTTATGTTTTTTTATGTTATGTTTTTATTATCTCATGTCAAGTTTTTTTTTTATTACTTTAGTTTTTTTGTTTTGTTTTTTATGATAGGTTTTTATTATGTTATGTTATGTTTTTTATTATGTTACGCGTTTTCTTTCTTTTTTGGGGTGGGGGGTGGTATGGTTGGGATATAAACAAAAAATATTTTGACATTTAGGGCAGACAATAGATATATGATGTACAGTATGTGTATATGATGTAATGGATAGGAATGTCTGATGCTGGATGTCAATAAAAAATAAAATAAAAAATAAAAACAAAGCTCTTAGCCCACCGGGTCAGGGAGGAAGCATCTTCGAGACTAATCACGTCTATTCGCTCTAACACAGGAGAACTACATACTGATCCAGCTAAGATTAATGAAACATTTGCTGCATTTTATACAACATTATATACCTCAGACTGCCCCCCTTCCTCAGATGAACTGTTTAGCCATAAAACATTCCCCCAGATAGAATGTGGGGCTGCGAGGGGCCTGGGCCAGCCCATTAGTGTCATTGAGATTACAGAAGCCATCAAATCATTACAGAGCAATAAGTCACCCGGCCCGGATGGCTTTAGTGCAGAATATTACAAAACTTTCTCCAGTGTTCTTGCTCCGGCTCTAAGAGACATATATAATGAAGCTTTTCTGCAGCATCGCCTCCCAGAAACCTTATCGAGGGCCACCATTTCTCTCATCCTAAAAAAAGAAAAAGACCCCCTGCTTTGCAGCAGCTATAGACCAATTTCGCTCTTAAATGTAGATCTAAAAATTCTATCCAAGGTTCTCGCTCTCCGGCTCCAAAGGGTGATGCCTTCCATCATCTCGTTGGATCAAACAGGTTTTATGCTAGGCCGGCAATCCTCACACAACACTCGGCGCCTCCTAAACATTATCCATTCGCCAAACCCCTCGACCCCGGAGGTGGTAGTATCCCTCGATGCGGAGAAAGCCTTTGACAGGGTTGAATGGGAATATCTATTTGAAGTGATGGGTCGGTTTGGTTTTAATGAGAACATTTTAACAAGAAATGGGCAACAAATTATGTTAGTATGTGCTTTTAAATATTTAGGATTTTTAATTGATGACCACTTGAGTTTTAAGGAGCACATTCAGTATGTTGTAAAAAAACGGAAACTTTTACTGGGATTTTATTATAGAAACAAGTCTTGCTTTTCTTTTACTGTGAAACAGAAATTGGTGGAAACAACCTTCTTACCTGTTATTGACTATGGAGATGTGTTGTACATAAATGCTACTGCTGGTTGTCTCCACAAGCTGGATAGTGTGTACCACGGTGCACTGAGATTTATCACCAACTGCGCTCCCCTTACTCACCATTGCGTATTATACTCAATGGTTAACTGGACATCTTTATGTGCTCGACGCCTCAATCATTGGTATGTTTTCATCTACAAAACCATTCTGGGTATCACTCCATCTTATCTGTCTTGTCTTTTAACAAAGAAACAAGGAAGTCACAATCTTCGTTCAATGAATGTTCTGCAATTTGTCGTCCCCAAAGTAAGAACTGAACTGGGCAAGAAAGCATTTAGGTTTTCAGCAGCGAAGGCTTGGAATAACCTACAATCGAATATTAAACTTCAAACCCTTGTTACGTTGAATGAGTTTAAAGCTTCTGTGAAAGGACTGCAGTCTACCTTGTCTGTATGCACATGTGTTATGTGAGCAAGTTTTAATGTCGTAAATGTGATGTTTTATGTATTTGTTTACTGTTTTTAATGTAACCTTGCTGCTGCCCTCTTGGCCAGGTCTCCCTTGGAAAAGAGATCTTTGATCTCAATGGGATTTTACCTGGTTAAATAAAGGCTAATAATTTCATTCTCTGGGTTAAACTTTTGTACTCGTCCCCAGTAGCTTCGGTACGTACAAATAATACACTATCCGCCCCAATTTTTCTTAAAAGAGGCACTAGACAAGGTTGCCCGTTGTCTCCATTACTGTTTGCTATTGCGATAGAACCCCTTGCTCTTTGGCTGGCAGGCTTTAAAGGTATCACCCGGTCGGACACGCTGCACAAAGTCTCGCTTTATGCGGATGACCTGCTCTTGTACATCTCGGACCCTGCTAGCTCGCTCCCGGTAATATTTGACATTCTGGAGCGGTTTGGCACACACTCGGGTTACAAACTTAACTACCAAAAAAGTGAGCTGTTTCCGATTAATTCCTTAGCTAAACAGTTACCACGATCTTTAGCGGCATTCAAATGGGCACATGACGGGATTCATTACTTGGGAATCCTTATTACTCCGGCTATGTCTGATATGCTCCGGGCAAATTTTTTACCTCTAATTGAAAAGATGGTCTGTTTTACCACTATCTCTCGCTGGCCGGATCAATCTGATCAAGATGATCACTCTGCCTAAATTCCTCTACCTTTTTCCAACGTATCCCCATATTTATTACTAAATAATTTTTCGATAAATTAGACAAATCAATATCCAAATTTTTATGGGGGGCCGGATCGGCCCGAATCCGCAAGTCGGTCCTACAATCCCCCAAATCTGAAGGAGGGCTTGCACTCGCCAATTTTAGACAATACTATTGGGCGGCTAACGTACAGAAACTCCTATACTGGATGGATGGAGGCTCTCAGACCCTCCCAGGCTGGGTACCCCTCGAAACGGCGATCCCACACTCCTCATTGCATTCTTGCTTATGCTCATCACTCCCTTTCCCATTTAAACTTGAAGGCGCAAACACCATCGTATCGATCTCCATTAAAATATGGAACCAGCTACGTAAACACTTGGGTTTTCAGGGCCCATCTATATTGACCCCGCTACTTAAAAAACAATTATTTAAACCAGGGGTCACCAACGCGGTGCCCGCGGGCACCAGGTAGCCCGTAAGGACCAGATGAGTAGCCCGCCGGCCTGTTCTAAAAATAGCTCAAATAGCAGCACTTACCAGTGAGCTGCCTCTATTTTTTAAATTGTATTTATTTACTAGCAAGCTGGTCTCGCTTTGCCCGACATTTTTAATTCTAAGAGAGACAAAACTCAAATAGAATTTGAAAATCCAAGAAAATATTTTAAAGACTTGGTCTTCACTTTTTAAAATAAATTCATTATTTGTTTTACTTTGCTTCTCATAACTTTCAGAAAGACAATTTTAGAGAAAAAATACAACCTTAAAAATTATTTTAGGATTTTTAAACACATATACCTTTTTACCTTTTAAATTCCTTCCTCTTCTTTCCTGACAATTTAAATCAATGTTCAAGTACATTTATTTTTTTATTGTAAAGAATAACAAATACATTTTAATTTAATTCTTCATTTTAGCTTCTGTTTTTTCGATGAAGAATATTTGTGAAATATTTCTTCAAACTTATTATGATTAAAATTCAAAAAAAAAAATTCTGGCAAATCTCGAAAATCTGTAGAATCAAATTTAAATCCTATTTCAAGGTCTTTTGAATTTATTTTAAAATTTTTGTTCTGCAAAATCTAGAAGAAATAATGATTTGTCTTTGTTAGAAATATAGCTTGGTCCAATTTGTTATATATTATAACAAAGTGTAGATTGGATTTCAACCTATTTAAAACATGTCATCACAATTCTAAAATTAATCTTAATCAGGAAAAATTACTAATGATTCTTTTTTGAAGTTTTTCTCTTCTTTTTTTCGGTTGAATTTTGAATTTTAAAGAGTCGAAATTGAAGATAAACTATGTTTCAAAATGTAATTGTCATTTTTTTCGTGTTTTCTTCTCTTTTAAACCGTTCAATTAAGTGTAAATATCATTCATTATTAATAATAACAGAGTTAAAGGTAAATTGAGCAAATTGGCTATTTCTGACAATTTATTTAAGTGTGTATCAAACTGGTAGCCCTTCGCATTAATCAGTACCCAAGAAGTAGCTCTTGGTTTCAAAAAGGTTGGTGACCCCTGATTTAAACCTTCCCGTACTGACCCCGCATTCATGACTTGGCACGATCATGGTATCACCACTGTGAAAGACCTCTATGCAGACGGAGTGTTCTCATCCTTCACTGAACTCTCTTCCAAATACGACTTGCCGAACTCCCACCTTTTTCGTTTTTTTCAGGCGAGGGACTTCGTAAAGAAACAGTTCCCACACTTTCCGAATCGTCCTCCGGAAACTCTTATAGATACATTGTTATCTTTGAGCCCTAATCATAAAAAATGTATCTCTGTGTTATATACCTCTTTAAGTTCAGTTGCTCCAAACTCTCTATCAGTGATAAGAGCCTCGTGGGAGAGCGATCTTAATACCAACATATCCGACCAACACTGGGACTCTGCCCTGAAACTGGTTCACTCCTCCTCAATATGTGCCCGCCATAGTCTCATCCGATGTAAAGTAATCCATAAAATTCATTACACTAACTCAAAACTATCCAAAATCTACCCCACTGTTAGCAATACCTGCAATATCAATCAATCAATCAATCAATCAATGTTTATTTATATAGCCCTAAATCACAAGTGTCTCAAAGGGCTGCACAAGCCACAACGATATCCTCGGTACAGAGCCCACATACGGGCAAGGAAAACTCACCCCAGTGGGACGTCAATGTGAATGACTATGAGAAACCTTGGAGAGGACCCCCCCCTCTAGGGGAATAGATGCAAACAATCTCCGGCCGATCATGTCCATATGTTCTGGTCCTGCTCTAAACTATGTTCCTTTTGGGAGGATATTTTTGACACGATCGGGAAAGCATACGGTCAAAACTTTCCCCCCCAACCCATTATCAGCCATTTTTGGCGTATGCCCCGATAACATGTGCCCGGTATCATTAAAACGCGCTGTTGCTTTTACGACCTTGCTGGCCAGGCGGTTGATTTTGTTTAATTGGAAGCTGGCTCGCCCCCCATCACACGGCCGTTGGATTAGAGAGGTTCTCTACAATCTAAAACTAGAAAAACGTAGGTTTTCGCTAAAAGGCTCGGCTCAAGCGTTTGAAAGCTCATGGAGTCCTTTCTTGCTGTATGTCAACTCTCTTGATTTATCCCCAGACGCAGATGAGGAATAATCTCCCTTTTATTTATTATTATTATTTTATTTTAATTTTGTTTTATTTTATTTTAATTTTATTTTTTCCCTTTCTCTCCTTTCAGCCTGTTTGTCTGTCTCTGGCCTCGTATGTGTGTGTGTGTATGTGAGGATGTCTGTCTTTGTCGTCTTACTTGTTATATGATTGTGCCATATGTCCCTTGTTGGTGTGACCTGAGTGGGGTGGGAGGGTGGGTGGGGATTTGGGTTTTAAGGGAAAGGGTGTGAAGAATTATCTGACTTTAAAATTGTACTGTTTCGACTTGCACTTTTTTCTGTATTTGAAAATGCCAATAAAAAAAGTTGGATTAAAAATAAAAATAAATTTAAAAAAATTTAAAAAAATGTATGCTTTTTCTTATGTCAAAACCATTTCCTTAATGCTTGGTTTTTCCCAAGTTATATTATTTTATGTTTTTCTCATGTTATGTTTTCTTTTATGTAAACTTTTTTCTTATGTTATGTTTTTGCTTGTGTTGTGTTTTTTTTTTTCATGTTACCTTACATAAAACAAGAAAAACATGACATAATATTCTGTTATGTTTTTCTTACGTTATGTTTATTTTTATGCATTCTAAAAGTTATATTTGACACATTAAAAGTGTGTTTTTAAACGTTTTAATAATAATCATAGTCACAATGGCAGTTTTGTGTTTATTGACCAAATAGCTTTGGACTAGTAAACAAAATATCAAACCTGCACATTCTGATTTTAGACAGGTCTAATTCACACTTAATATTTGCAAATATATATTGTATAATATTTATATATTCACGCCGTGTGCATAAAATAAGCAAGCATTGTGTTTATTCTCGGGCTGTCAAATGATTAAATATTTAATTCCAATTAATCACATTTTGATTAATTGCGATTAATCACAAATTAAAGTTGTTGTTTTTTTAATTACAGTGTACCTTATTAAAAAGTATGCCCAACATGGGACTGTATACCTCATTAGTAATTATATCCACCGTTTTCGGGTGGGTTGGTTTCCATGGTCAGTTATGCAAATGACACCTAATTGACAAGAGTCGATGCTGCACATGCTAAATGAAACTTAACTAATATTAATCAAAAATATTTTTCGCTAATTATGAATATTTGTGTGCGTTCATTGTTTGTAACGTGTCAAAACTAAGCTGTATTAATTCATTAGTACCTATTATTATTATTATTATTATTGTAATAATGGATTATATTTTGTAGCGCGCTTTTCTATTATCAGATACTCAAAGTGCTCACAGAGAAGTGGGAACCCATCATTCATTCACACCTGGTGGTGGTAAGCTACATTTGTAGCCACAGCTGCCCTGGGGTAGACTGACGGAAGCGAGGCTGCCAGTTTGCGCCTACGGCCCCTCCGACCACCACCTATCATTCAATCATCATTCATTCACCAGTGTGAGCGGCACCGGGGGCAAAGGGTGAAGTGTCCTGCCCAAGGACACAACGGCAGCGATTTGGATGTCAAGAGGCGGGGAGCGAACCTGCAACCCTCAGGTTTCTGGCACGGCCGCTCTACCCACTACGCCAGGGGTGTCAAACTCATTTTAGATCGGGGGCCACATGGAGAAAAATCTACTCCCAAGTGGGCCGGACTGGTAAAATCACGACAGGATAACTTAAAAATAAAGACCACTTCAGATTGTTTTCTTTGTTTAAAAATAGAACAAGCACATTCTGAAAATGTACAAATCATAATGTTGTTGGGGGGGTTTTACATTTACATGTTGCGGTTAATAGTATTCTACCTTTATTTGTTGTTATTTATACTTTCTGAATAAATTATGTGATCATTTTCAACAGTCAACTCATTGGTGTTCATTTTCAATCTATCAAGATAAAAAAAATTATATCAAAATCAAATTACAGGATGTTATCTATGTAGTTTACTCATTTTCCTCGACTGGTGCACTGGTGTACTTTATTTTTATTTTTACATATGTAGCATAATTTACAAAGATACAGACAATTTCTATTGCAACATCTAGTGGACACCTTTAGAACAGCTGTTTCTTTCATTCAAAAAATTTCGGCTCATTTTAATATTTAGTAAACTCATCCCGGGGGCCGGATAAAACCTGTTCGCGGGCCTTATCCGGCCCGCGGGCCGTACGTTTGACACCCCTGCACTACGCCATGCCGCCCCAAATTGTAATCATTAGTAGTATAATTAGTCATAAAATATTTCTATCATCATCCCTTATTTTATTTTATTTTTTCAGTTTAGGGACTTTTATTGTTGTCTGTAATTTTGGTTCGACTTCTTTCCCAGTGCTCTTATTTCCGTCATCCACTTCCTGTTCGGGCATGCCTTGCGGCGACTCGACCGCACTGGCAATCAGGAGGCCCACCTGTCCCTGATTGCCAATCGGGAGGGTCGCTCTACCGGCGTGGTCCATGTGACGGCAAATGTGGCAAGCGCTAGCTGTCTGGGAGCGTTATGTCAGCGCGTTTTGAGAAACGAGAGCACGTAATGGCGGCAATCAGCGTCGTCAGAATGACACATTGTTTGTGTTACCAGTCCTGGTGCATTCTGCATGCTAAATAGTTGTTTGATTCACCCGTCCGTATTTTCCCCTGCACGTCGCCTACCGTCTCTGCATTTTGCTCGCCGACATCGTCAAAAAGCGAGTGAAAAATGCACCCTGTCGTGATATTTCTTGGAACGTCTTTAGAAAACGGCCATTCCAGGAAGGAGACAAACAGAAGGACGTTACCTGTGGATCGACTGGTGGTGGGCTGGACTGAGTTCTTTATGTTCACCACATAGGAAGACCCCCCCTGCCAGCCGTCTATGAGAAGCAAGGCGAGGAGCAAAGGAGCCGGAGACAGAAGGAGAAGACGTGGCGGACAGACATGTTGGGAAAAAGCGAGAAGGATGGAGGGAGCCAGGCAGGTGCGGAGAAGTTAGTGGACATCAGAAGTTAGGAAGGAGAGAAGATAGAATGTGTGGATTATTTCAGCCGAGAAACACCCAGAGATCTGGTTCACGACTGACACTGGTGGAAACACATCAAGATTCAGAAAGCGCTCCAAATATTCCTTAAAATGGAACTGTGCTTTTTTTTAAATGTTGTCTATCGTTCACAATCTTTATGAGAAACAAGAAGACACATTTTTTTTTAGGATTTCAAATATGATAAAAAAAATTTGGAAGATGCGGCAAATAGGAGTCATTGTTGTAGACACCTTCATAACAATGTGTCATATGTACAATATACACACTGCAAGTATATATATAATGTAGTAACAGACACCTTCATAACAATATGTAATATGTACAATATACGTACACACTACAAGTATATATATATATATATATATATATATATATATATATATATATATATATATATATATATATATATATATATATATAGTAACAGACACCTTCATAAAAATACTTAATATGTTTTTTATACACATTGCAAGTATATATATAATGTATTAAAAGACACCTTCATAAAAATATTTAATATGTTTTACATACACACTGCATATATATATATATATATATATATATATATATATATATATATATATATATACTGTATATAATGTAGTAACAGACACCTTCATAACAATATGTAATATGTACAATATACACACAGCAAGTATATATATAATGTAGTAACAGACACCTTCATAACAATATGTAATATGTAGAATATACACATTGCAAGTATATATAATGTAGTAACAGACACCTTCATAACAATATGTAATATGTACAATATACACACAGCAAGTATATATATAATGTAGTAACAGACACCTTCATAACACTATGTAATATGTAAAATATACACACTGCAAGTATAAATATATCTATAATGTAGTAACAGACACCTTCATAACAATATGTAATATGTACAATATACACACTACAAGTATATATATAATGTAGTAACAGACACTTTCATAACAATATGTAATATGTAGAATATACACATTGCAAGTATATACAATGTAGTAACAGACACCTTCATAACAATATGTAATATGTACAATATACACACAGCAAGTATATATATAATGTAGTAACAGACACCTTCATAACACTATGTAATATGTAAAATATACACACTGCAAGTATAAATATATCTATAATGTAGTAACAGACACCTTCATAACAATATGTAATATGTACAATATACACACTACAAGTATATATATAATGTAGTAACAGACACTTTCATAACAATATGTAATATGTAGAATATACACATTGCAAGTATATATAATGTAGTAACAGACACCGTCATAACAATATGTAATATGTACAATATACACACTGCAAGTATATATAATGTAGTAACAGGCACCTTCATAACAATAGGTAATATGTAGAATATACACACTACAAGTATATATATTTAATGTAGTAACATACACCTTCATAACAATATGTAATATGTACAATATATACACTACAAGTATATATATAATGTATGAACAGACACCTTCATAAATATACTTAATATGTTTTACATACACACTGCATATATATATATATATATATATATATATATATATATATATATATATATATATATATATATATATATATATATATATATATATAATGTAGTAACAGACACCTTCATAACAATATGTAATATGTACAATATACACACTGCAAGTATATGTATCATGTACTAACAGCCACCTTCATAACAATATGTAATATGTACAATATACACACTGCAAGTATATATATAATGTAGTAACAGACACCTCCATAACACTATGTAATATGTAAAATATACACACTGCAAGTATAAATATATCTATAATGTAGTAACAGACACCGGGGTGGACCGCTAGCCTGTCCATCAGATGGGGACATCTCTACACTGCTGACCCGTCTCCGCTCGGGATGGTTCCCGCTGGCTCCACCATGGACTGGACTTTCGCTGATGTGTTGGACTTTCACAATATTATGTCAGACCCACTCGACACCGAGGATGTCGTTGTGGCTTGTACAGCCCTTTGAGACACTTGTGATTTAGGGCTATATAAATAAACATTGATTGATTGATTGATTGACCTTCATAACAATATGTAATATGTACAATATACACACTACAAGTATATATATAATGTAGAAACAGACACTTTCATAACAATATGTAATATGTAGACTATACACATTGCAAGTATATATAATGTAGTAACAGACACCTTCATAACAATATGTAATATGTACAATATACACACTGCAAGTGTATATATATATATATATATATATATATATATATATATATATATATATATATATATATATATATATATATATATATATATATATATATATATATATATATATATATATTTGAAATGTACTAACAGAAACCTTCATAACTATATGTAATATGTACAATATTTACCCTATTTTGGTCATTTTAATCATTGCCGTATCTTAATTCCTCGGTGCATTTATTTCAATTTCTATAGCAACGCACTTCCAAATTCTGGCAACAAATGTGGAAACAAACACAAGAAATTTCTAATCACGGCAGACTTGATAACAAACAAGGAAGACGACTATTTTTGGACAAATTAGGATCCACATCCTTATTTTTTTTTTACCTGAATATACTGAAGATGAACGGTTGCTTGTAAAAGCGAGCACGAAGGAAGAGTGAGACGTTGGAGCAGACGGAAGCTGAGAGAGTGAGGTGAAAGTGACTTTGACACTGTAAATGTGGAATTTGGAGCCAAGCTATTCTGACATAAATGGAGTGCTTACCCAAATAAACTGGAGAAAAAAATATCTGGCCAGCTGGAGCAAACAAAAAACTGTCCATCGAGTGAGTCACACTTTATATTGATCATGATACATGCAGCACGTCATGTGTGTTATTGCAACTACAGTACATACACTGTCTGGCTAGCTGCGTACTAACAAAACGTGAAATAATACTTTACGGACACTGTAATATGATTGTTCAAGTTTTTCACTCAGTACAGATTGGTGTTATATCGCAGTGTTGTGCATTACAAATTATACAGGTTACGGAACATAAATGTATTTTTAAAGTGATTTAGAGGTAGAATTGATTGCTAACGTTAACTGGATTGCTAGCCACCAAGAACGAGACGGTTTTTACATGTTAGAATGCCGAAAAACAAAAAAAAATGTGTCTTCTTGTCTCTCATAAGGATTGTGAACCACAGGCAGAATTCCCCCAAAAAGTGCAGTTCCCCTTTAAATCTGCAAATCTACAATCCACGCATGGCAGTCATTGCATTGCAGTTCCATGACATTACTGCGTACATGCCTCGGTGTCTCGCACCTTCTCTGAAGTTAGTGGAGGATTGGAGATGATCCGGATTGAGGACTCGTGAACCAAGACACTGCAGATGAGCAGCTCTATTCAGGTCTCTTTTCATATATAAGGCGCACCCGATCATAAGGCGCACTGCAGATGAGCGGGTCTATTTTCATATGTAAGACGCACCAGATTATAAGGCGCACTGCAAATGAGTGGGTCTATTTTCATATATAAGGCGCACCCGATTATAAGGCGCACTGCCCTTGAGCGGGTCTAGTCAGGTCTATTTTCATATATAAGGTGCACCCGATTGTAAGGCACACTGCAGATGAGCGGGTCTATTCAGGTCTATTTTCATATATAAGACGCACCAGATTATAAGGCCCACTGCAAAGATGAGAGGGTCTATTTTCACATATAAGGCGCACCCGATTATAAGGGCACTGCAGATGTGCGGGTCTATTCAGGTCTATTTTCATATATAAGGCGCATAGATATAATATATATATATATATATATATATATATATATATATATATATATATATATATATATATATATATATATATATATATATATATATAATATATGTATATATATATATATATATATATATATATATATATATATAATATATGTATATATATATATATATATATATATATATATAGTCGAGGTTACTGTGGTTTATCCGTTACACAGTGCTCAACACCGGGCTAGAGTGGAGAAATCCCCTGAAGAGCAGGGAAAGCTGCGAAACAGGCTTGTAAGGATGAAATAGCCTCTGTGTTTTTTCCTGACCTAACGTGTTTATATATATATATATATATATATATATATATATATATATATATATATATATATATATATATATATATATATATATATATATATATATATATATATTATTATTATTTTTATTTTTTATTTTTTAATGCTTAAAACAGACTTTTTATGTATTTAAAGACCCAACTTTGTATTATAGGTGAATAAGTACGTTGTTATTATTTTAAAATGTTCAGCTTTTTCTCATTACATTCCAATGTTTTGCTCTTTTTTCCTAAATTTTTACTGTTATTTTTTTCTACATGCATATGTTATTATTTGACAATACACACTTTAAAATTTTAGCAGACACGTTAGGTATATTGGCACAAAGTCTCGGTATAGAATCGGTATCAACGATACCAGCCTGAATTGTACTCGGTATCAGACCAGTGAGAAACTCAGTGGTATTGCATATCACTAACTTTGCAGTAATTTCCAGATTTTTTTTCCACAGCCGTAGAAAGCAAAGCACTGATCAGATTGTTTTGTGATTGTTTTACTTTGATAAACAGCAGAGCAACAATGATTAGCTACGAGGACAATGGTTTGTCTAAGAGGCGGACCTAAAGAATGAGCGAATCCTTTGAAGTCAGGCGACATTGCGAGACTATCCACCAGGCTCCGATCCACATGTTGGGCTTAGGTCACAGCAATGACACAAAGGGTGTTGGGAGCGTTGACCCTTCTAAGGACAATGGTCTGTCCAAAAGGCGGACCTAAAGAATGCAAGTCCTGACCGAATCCTTGGAAGGCGAGTGGCATTGCGAGAGTATCCACCAGGTTACGATCCACATGTTGAGCTTAGGTCACAGGATGTTGGGAGCATTGACCCTTCTAAGGACAATGGTTTGTCCAAGTGGTGGACCTAAAGAATGCAAGTCCTGACTGAATCCTTTCAAGTCAGGTGACTTTGCGAGAGTATCCACCAGGTTACGATCCACATGTTGGGCTTAGGTCACAGGATGTAGGGAGCG
The DNA here is from genome assembly GCF_033978785.1 of Entelurus aequoreus. Taxonomy (NCBI): domain Eukaryota; kingdom Metazoa; phylum Chordata; class Actinopteri; order Syngnathiformes; family Syngnathidae; genus Entelurus; species Entelurus aequoreus. Next base: position 18,905,296 of record NC_084737.1, read on the forward strand.
TTGACCCTTCTAAGGACAATGGTTTGTCCAAGTGGTGGACCTAAAGAATGCAAGTCCTGACTGAATCCTTTCAAGTCAGGTGACTTTGCGAGAGTATCCACCAGGTTACGATCCACATGTTGGGCTTAGGTCACAGGATGTAGGGAGCGTTGACCCTTCTAAGGACAATGGTTTGTCCAAGTGGTGGACCTAATGAATGCAAGTCCTGACTGAATCCTTTCAAGTCAGGTGACTTTGCGAGAGTATCCACCAGGTTACGATCCACATGTTGGGCTTAGGTCACAGGATGTAGGGAGCGTTGACCCTTCTGAGGACAAAGGTCTGTCCAAGTGGTGGACCTAAAGAATGCAAGTCCTGACTGAATCCTTTCAAGTCAGGTGACTTTGCGAGAGTATCCACCAGGTTACGATCCACATGTTGAGCTTAGGTCACAGGATGTAGGGAGCGTTGACCCTTCTAAGGACAAAGGTCTGTCCAAGTGGTGGACCTAAAGAATCCAAGTCCTGACTGAATCCTTTCAAGTCAGGTGACTTTGCGAGAGTATCCACCAGGTTACGATCCACATGTTGGGCTTAGGTCACAGGATGTAGGGAGCGTTGACCCTTCTAAGGACAAAGGTCTGTCCAAAAGGCGGACCTAAAGAATGCAAGTCCTGACCGAATCCTTGGAAGGCGAGTGGCATTGCGAGAGTATCCACCAGGTTACGATCCACATGTTGAGCTTAGGTCACAGGATGTTGGGAGCATTGACCCTTCTAAGGACAATGGTTTGTCCAAGTGGTGGACCTAAAGAATGCAAGTCCTGACTGAATCCTTTCAAGTCAGGTGACTTTGCGAGAGTATCCACCAGGTTACGATCCACATGTTGGGCTTAGGTCACAGGATGTAGGGAGCGTTGACCCTTCTAAGGACAATGGTTTGTCCAAGTGGTGGACCTAAAGAATGCAAGTCCTGACTGAATCCTTTCAAGTCAGGTGACTTTGCGAGAGTATCCACCAGGTTACGATCCACATGTTGGGCTTAGGTCACAGGATGTAGGGAGCGTTGACCCTTCTAAGGACAATGGTTTGTCCAAGTGGTGGACCTAATGAATGCAAGTCCTGACTGAATCCTTTCAAGTCAGGTGACTTTGCGAGAGTATCCACCAGGTTACGATCCACATGTTGGGCTTAGGTCACAGGATGTAGGGAGCGTTGACCCTTCTGAGGACAAAGGTCTGTCCAAGTGGTGGACCTAAAGAATGCAAGTCCTGACTGAATCCTTTCAAGTCAGGTGACTTTGCGAGAGTATCCACCAGGTTACGATCCACATGTTGAGCTTAGGTCACAGGATGTAGGGAGCGTTGACCCTTCTAAGGACAAAGGTCTGTCCAAGTGGTGGACCTAAAGAATCCAAGTCCTGACTGAATCCTTTCAAGTCAGGTGACTTTGCGAGAGTATCCACCAGGTTACGATCCACATGTTGGGCTTAGGTCACAGGATGTTGGGAGCGTTGACCCTTCTAAGGACAATGGTTTGTTCAAGTGGTGGACCTAAAGAATGCAAGTCCTGACTGAATCCTTTCAAGTCAGGTGACTTTGCGAGAGTATCCACCAAGTTACGATCCACATGTTGGGCTTAGGTCACAGGATGTAGGGAGCGTTGACCCTTCTAAGGACAAAGGTCTGTCCAAGTGGTGGACCTAAAGAATGCAAGTCCTGACTGAATCCTTTCAAGTCAGGTGACTTTGCGAGAGTATCCACCAGGTTACGATCCACATGTTGGGCTTAGGTCACAGGATGTAGGGAGCGTTGACCCTTCTAAGGACAAAGGTCTGTCCAAGTGGTGGACCTAAAGAATGCAAGTCCTGACTGAAGCCTTTCAAGTCAGGTGACTTTGCGAGAGTATCCACCAGGTTACGATCCGCATGTTGGGCTTAGGTCACAGGATGTAGGGAGCGTTGACCCTTCTAAGGACAAAGGTCTGTCCAAGTGGTGGACCTAAAGAATGCAAGTCCTGACTGAATCCTTTCAAGTCAGGTGACTTTGCGAGAGTATCCACCAGGTTACGATCCACATGTTGGGCTTAGGTCACAGGATGTAGGGAGCGTTGACCCTTCTAAGGACAATGGTTTGTCCAAGTGGTGGACCTAAAGAATGCAAGTCCTGACTGAATCCTTTCAAGTCAAGTGACTTTGCGAGAGTATCCACCAGGTTACGATCCACATGTTGGGCTTAGGTCACAGGATGTCGGGAGCGTTGACCCTTCTGGAGACAAATGAGGAAGTCTGATGGCGTCAAGGATGAAAGAGTCCGAGGGCATCCTTTAGTCCCACAAAGGATATCCTCCCAACCGTTGTCAGGAGGAGCTGCTTCCTGTTTTGCCTCACGATATGGAAACAACTGAAGTACAATCATTACTTTACCGACAGTTAATCCCTACTTGCACTGTCAGCTCTGATTTATGGTGACTCATTTTCCAAGCGCCCTGGATGGAGCTATAGCTCAGGGCATGGAATGTCAGCTCCATGAAAGCAACCCTTGTGCAAAGATTTACTCTCCAAGTTCAGTCCAGATCTTGGATGAATCCACCCCTTGAAGGGCTTCTGAACAATCAAGCGCTTGTGGTGGATCCAGCTGTTTTTCAATCAAACACTTGAGACAGACGTGGCTCTGTTACGTCACTGCATCAACATCTGACATTCAGGAACATGTGGGTGTTGGATCTGGTTCCTGGTGAAGTCTTCAGGTGCCTCGCAGCCCAAGAAATTTACTGGATTAAGACGTGGAAATTATTTTGTTCAGGAGAAATAATTAAGGGTTTGAATCCTGTCAGGAAACATTTGACAGAAAACCTCCCACAGTCCTCTGCAAGTCTCTAATGCTCACCCAGACTAATTAAACCTGGAGGAGTATCTGCTGCTTTCAAGTCTGAGGCTCTGATCCTGGTCAGGATGGCCACCGAGACCAGTGAGAGGAGGTCATGGCTTCTTACCGCTTTCATATTACTTTCTTTTTCTTTCAGTCCTATTAGGTTTATTGTCCTGAGTCCTACTTCAACCTCCGGGATCTATTTTCAAAGAGACGTGACGCAAACAAGAGCATAACTCACACATTCAGGCTATTTCTGGCATCATGTAAGATCTTCACAAGAAGTTCAGTTTTCCTTGTTCAGATTCACCAGTGACTTCATCAGTCTTGAGACTCCCTGAGAGAGGAGTTTTAGAGAGTACAGGAGGGGTCAGGGTCCAGTGGCCTTGACCACCAAAATCCTATCTTTGAATTCTGAGGAAACTCCCGAAATGCATGGTTGCAAATGTCGGACAGACACCGACCGCATACCAGAAAGGTTCTATTTCAAGGCTGTCGCTTGGAGGCATGATCCCAAGAGTGATATTATGTTCCTGGTATGAACACTCCACACTCCTAAGCCAGGAAACCACTGATCACCAGGAGGCTTTGTCCAAATAAGCTCTCCAAACTTCAAAAACTACAGACAACGTGGACGATAAACACGAACAATTAGCCGTTTTTCAAACTTCCACCATCTCCACATTTTTCAACCGATTCAAACCATTCCACCTTCAGCACGTTCCACTCATCGTGGACATTCAAACTATAATTTTTCCAAGTTAAAAAAAAATCCAGGAATTCCCAGAATTCCCGTTTTTTTTAAACCCTTTTTCATCTACTACTTCTGACACATTTTTCAACCAACTTCAACCGTTCCACCGTCAAATTATTCCTCTTAACAAGGACAAAAAACAAAATTGTTTTTTGAACTGGAAAAATTCCCGGTTTTCCCGAAATTCCGTAATATAATTTCTCAATAAAAATTTTTACTACTTCAACATTTCTCGACCAATTTGAAAAATTCCAACACCTACCACCAATTCATTAAGAACATTAATTTTTTTTGGCTTTTCCCGAAATCCCCATGGGACATTTCTCAAAGTTCCACAAGTCCCACATTTTTTTATCCAATTCAAACCGTTCGAACTTCAAAATTTTCAGCCTGTTCGGAAATTATGTGCTCTCCTTCAATAATTGAAAACAATCCTGGATTTCCTCAAATTCCCAGTTTTTAGGGACATTTTCCCCATTCAAAATGATTTATCCATTTTTCAAACTTCCACAATTCCCACATTTTTCAACCCATTCAAACCATTCCACGTTCAACACATTCCACGCATCTTGGAAATTCAAACCATTTTTCCACGTTCAACAAATTTCCAGGAATTCCGTTTTTTTTCTAACCTTATTTCCATCCCTTTTTTCGTTCGACAACTCCTTTCACATTTTTCAACCCATTTAAACCGTTCCACTGTCAAAACATTCCTCTTAGTCAGGACAAAAAACAAGTTGGTTTAAGAACTTCAAAAATTCCCGGTTTTCCCGAAATTCCAGAATACCATTTTTCAATTAAAAACCTGTTACTACCTCAACATTTCCAAAAAAAATCCTGCTTTTCCCCAAATTCCCAAATTTCCAGGAAGTTCCCATTGAAATGAATGGGCCATTTTTCCAAGTTGCACAACTCCCACATTTTCCAACCCATTCACACCATTCCAACATCAACACATTCCACTCATCCTGGACATTCAAACTAACACTTTCCCAAGTTCCAAACCCTTTCCTGGAAATTCAAACCCTTCAACATTCAAACTGTTCTCACATTCATACTACATTCTGTCAGCATTTCAGTTCAACCTCAGCATTGGAACTATCACATGCAATTCCTTCAGGAATTGCCTCATCTACTTCACAGGATGTGTATTGTTCTCACAAATGAGCCAATACGTGTTGTCCTCTCCTCCAAGCTCCAAAGATTACAAAAAGGTGACGATTGTAAAGATAAACAATCAAACGCTATCTCTGTACACTGCCAGAGGGGGAAAGTCTTTCGAAACAGCAACAACGAAATAATTGTTTCCGAGGCAACACAATGTTTTGTTTGCGGACTTTAAACCTAAACGTTGCAAAGTCAAACTGACAGACGAATGTTGGGGTAACGAGCGCCATCTTTTAACAGCAAACACATGCTGCGTTCTGTTCCCTCAAAGAAAACTACATTATCGGATTAGGGATCTAAAGTCTCTCCTGTACGCTCGTTAATTTTTTTCCTCTCGTTTGTTTTTTGCTCTCATGAGCCCCTTGAGGGCCTGCAGCGGACCAAACAAACACAGAGCTCTAAAATAACCACAGCTGCCAGCACTCGTCCTTCTGTGCAAGCACTGATGCCTCACCTGCTACACCAAGAACACTATATTCTGTTTAAAAAGTAGCGGTTCCCCATTAATTTTTAAAAAAAAATTTTAACGGGCAAGACGCCGCGTCGTTACGTCATGACATTGCTGGTTTTACGAGCAGAGGAGCATGTTAGGCAGCGCACACACACGGAGTACTTACAAGTATACACAGTGTGTAGACAGAAAAGGGAGTTTTGGCCTAAAAACTGACGATAAAGGTGAAGTTATAACACTGAAACACCCTCAGGAAGAGGTGCTTTAAGACATGGCTAGCTAGTCGGCAGTGTTTTAGCTACTTCTAAATGACAAGTATCATTATCACTGGAGGACGAGGAATAGCTAAACATGCTTCACTACACACCGTAGGATACAATAGCTCACCGGCGTCACCGCTAACAAAAAGATAGCGCTCCTGAATGTAAACAAATACCATGGGTGGATCTACACCTGAAATCCACTGTAAAGATACCAAGTACAAGAGCCACTACTATGATTACATTGATATTTTTTATCATCACAAAATCTTTTACTTTTTTAAAAAATGTACATTATGTTTATAAACTAAGGAAATATGTCCCTGGACACATGAGGACTTTGAATATGACCAATGTATGATCCTATAACTCCTTGGTATCGGATTGATACTTAAATTTGTGGTATCATCCAAAACTAATGTAAAGAATCCAAACAACAGAATAATAAGTGATTATTAAATTTTAACAGAAGTGCAGATAGAACATGTTAAAACAGGAAGTAACCAGATATTAACAGGAAATGGACAAGTGGATTAATAATAATTTTTTACAGCTTGTCCTTCATAATGTTGACAACATAATAGAATGATAAATGACACAATATGTTACTACATATGTCAGCAGACTAAATTAGGAGCCTTTGTTTGTTTACTTACTACTAAAAGACAAGTTGTCTAGTATGTTCACTATTTTATTTAAGGACAAACTTGCAATAATAAACATATGTTTAATGTACCCTAAGATTTTTTGTTAAAATAAAGCCAATAATGCAATCTTTTTGTGGTCTCCTTTATTTAGAAAAGTATCGAAATACACTTTGGTACCGGTACCAAAATATTGGTTTTGGGACAACCCTAATATACACACATATAGCCTAAACACACATATATACATATACATATATATATATATATATATATATATATATATATATATATATATATATATATATATATATATATATATATATATATGTACACATTTATGTATACATGCAGTGTTTCCCACACATTCATTTATTTGTGGCGGCCCGCCACAAAAGAATTACGTCCGCCACAAATAACAAATAAAAATAAAATAAATAAAAACAATTGTATTTATTTATTTATAAAAAAAATGTGTCCTGTCCAGCTTCTCAGGCAAATCATATAGTTGATGTAGATGCCCATATAGGCTGTTCAGATTTACTTTACAAAAGAGAAGTGTAGGATACTTCTCTTGTTGCCTTATTTGTATTTGACCACTACTGTTTTCTGTTTATTTGTTACTGACTGTGGCAGGATACATCTGCCTCTGTTTCACTTTATGTTGCTGGTAAATAATATGGTTGTAGTAGTAGGCTAAAGTTATATTATTTAGTATGCACTAATTAAAGGGGCAGAGCTTTAGGAGACATTTTAGCTTTTATATTTTATAAGATATATTTTTTGTAAGAACCACAATTAATAAATATATTTCAGTGAATAACTTATTGTTCAAATCTATATATATAAATATGTACATAGAGTGTTGTAATTATATTGTAAAATGGATGGATGGATGGATGGACGTTTAAAACAAAACTGTTATTATTCATTTTTGAGCCTTTTAAGAGAAAATCATATCATTGTAGTAAATTATGCAAATTACTCGATGATATCATGGTGACCACGCCCATAGCCACGCCCATGACCACGCTCATAGCCACGCCCCCACCGCCACAGGTATCTTGGCAGTTTATGGGAAACACTGACATGTATATATTTATGTGTGTGTGTGTGTGTGTGTGTGTGTACATATTATATTAATGTAATGGATATATAATGAATATAATTGAAAATTAAGAGTAAGTGAAAGTTTGACTCCTACCTTGTTTACTTCCGTGACGACCTCCTTAAAGTTTTGTCATCAAATAGAAATATCAAGCAGCTAGAATGCGCCAAACATGGACAAGTGTATAGAGTGTTTTTGCATTTTTCCCATCATGCATTGTAATGGATTTAAATTGGTGTCATTTTTTATTTTTTTATTATTTTTTATGGCGCATGGACCTTTTTTTATAACATCGACAAAGTTGAGTCATTATGTGTTATGTGTGACCGTGTGCGTTGACTTTTTTAATACTTACTTAATACTTATTTTTTGCGCCATGAGTGGGAAAGGTTGTTTGGATTGGGTCATATATGCAATGCTGTGCTGTGTACACTTCAAAGTGCATTTTATGGTCATTAACCTGAATTATACCGTCAAATTAAGTTGGAGGCACTTTGCCCTAGTTTGAACACCCGTGCACTAGAAACGGGTAAAAGAGCAGGAACAATTTCCCTTGTGGATCAATAAAGTTTGTCTAAGTCTAAACCAATAACATCAGCAGCTTTCTAGCACCAAAAAACATTTTCAAAATCAGAGGAATAATGTCTGAATCAGACTTAGAATGCCTAATCCATGTCTTTGTCTAGACTACTGCTCACTGGGCTCTCTAAATCAAACGTACATCTAAAAAGCTGCTGCTCGAGTCCTGACTAGAACCAGGATATCAGTCCGGTTACCGCACTGGCTTCCTGTCGCTCAGAGAATAGACTTTAGAAAAGCTCAGCTTGTGCACAAGTCTTTTCCAAGTCGAGCGCCTGACATGTTAGAACCCTCTCGGCCTCTGAGAACCTCAAGGAGTCTCCTGCCGGTGTCCAGAGTCGGGAACCAAACATTGTGAGGCCGCGTTTCACTTTTACGCTGCTAAAGTCTGGAGCGTTCTCCCAGAAGACTTCTCGCATTATGCATTGTCTTGCACCCGGATCATTCCAGATCAGACCTTCGGCGTGCTAAGAGTAATGTCGAGATTTACGTAGCCCAAAAAAGGTGGTACAAATATTTGTGTGCTGCATGCCAACAAAATGTCGAAAAGCCACAAGTTGGACCATATGATGCTTTAAATGTAGAGGGGAAAAGAGTGTCTCCCTGGTGACAGCCGGTATAGAAGCATTAACCTCATTAAACTTGTTGTCAATTGTACACAGTCTTAGTACAAAACCCAAAAGCAGTGAAGTTGGCACGTTGTGTAAATGGTAAATAAAAACAGAATACAATGATTTGCAAATCCTTTTTAACTTATATTCAATTAAATAGACTGCAAAGACAATATATTTAATGTTCCAACTGAGAAACTCCTTTTTTTTTGTGCAAATAATCATTAACTTAGAATTTAATGGCAGCAACACATTGCAAAAAAGTTGTCACAGGTGCATTTTTACCACTGTGTTACATGGCCTTTCCTTTTAACAACACTCAGTAAACGTTTGGGAACTGAGGAGACCAATGTTTAAGTTTTTCAGGTGGAATTCTTTCCCATTCTTGCTTGATGTACAGCTTAAGTTGTTCAACAGTCCGGGGGTCTCCGTTGTGGTATTTTAGGCTTCATATTGTGCCACACATTTTCAATGGGAGACAGGTCTGGACTACAGGCAGGCCAGTCTAGTACCCGCACTCTTTTACTGTGAAGCCACGCTGTTGTAACACGTGGCTTGGCATTGTGTTGCTGAAATAAGCAGGGGCGTCCATGAAAAAGATGTTGCTTGGATGGCAACATATGTTGCTCCAAAACCTGTATGTACCTTTCAGCATTAATGGCGCCTTCACAGATGTGTAAGTTACCCATGTCTTGGGCACTAATACACCCCCATACCATCACAGATGCTGGCTTTTCAACTTTGCGCCTATAACAATCCAGATGGTTCTTTTCGTCTTTGGTACGGAGGATACGACGTCCACAGTTTCCAAAAAATTTTTTAAATGTGGACTCGTCGGACCACAGAACACTTTTCCACTTTGCATCAGTCCATCTTAGATGAGCTCGGGCCCAGCGAAAACCGGCGGCGTTTCTGGGTGTTGTTGAAAATATATAAATATTACATGTTATTTTGAATGTTACTACATTACATACAGTATATACTTACAGTATGATGAAAATATGTAAATATGACATGTTATGAATGTTACTACATGTCATGACATATATACTTACAGTATGATGTAAATATGTAAATATGACATATTATGAATGTTACTAAATTACATATATACTTACAGCATGATGAAAATATGTAAATATTACATGTTATTATGAATGTTACTACATTACATATATACTTATAGCATGATGAAAATATGTAAATATTACATATTATTATGTTACTACATTACATATATATACTTACAGTATGATGAACATATGTAAATATTACATGTTATTATGAAAGTTACTAGATACTACATATGTATACTTACAGCATGATGAAAATATGAAAATATTACATGTTATTATGAATGTTACTACATTACATATATACTTACAGCATGATGAAAATATGTGAATATTACATATTATGAATGTTACTACATTACATATATACTTATAGCATGATGAAAATATATAAATATTACATGTTATTATGAATGTTACTACATTACATATATACTTACAGTATGATGAAAATATGTAAATATTACATGTTATTATGAATGTTACTACATTACATATATACTTACAGTATGATGAAAATATGTAAATATTACATGTTATTATGAATGTTACTAGATACTACATATATACTTACAGCATGATGAAAATATGTAAATATTACATGTTATTATGAATGTTACTACATTACATATATACTTACAGCATGATGAAAATATGTAAATATTGCATGTTATTATGAATGTTACTACATTACATATATACTTACAGTATGATGAAAATATGTAAATATTACATGTTATTATGAATGTTACTAGATACTACATACCTGTATATACTTACAGCATGATGAAAATATGTAAATATTACATGTTATTATGAATGTTACTACATTACATATATACTTACATCATGTATATAATACATTTTCATTTACATAACAAATGTTTTTAATTTTCCTGAGGGAACGCTCCTGAAGTAATCAATACAGTACTATCTATCTAATATAATGGAGGTGTTTAGATGTCCTTTTAAGGGCTTTAGAGGCAGAATTGAGCGGCTCCCAAAGGCTCTATTGTAAGCAGACTTTTTAATCGAACGTATTTAATATTTAAAATGCATTAAAAAAAAATCCATCTTTCATAATGATTGTGAACGATGGGCAACATTCCCAAAAAAAAGTGCCGTTCCCCTTCAACGTTGACAATAGTGGAAAAGATCGCTGGGAAGCGCGTAACCCGAGCATCCCCACGCCCTGTTACTCACTGGTAGCCTTTCTTTCTCAATGAAGGAGCGAACATCTCGGCTGCAGTGGGACTTGCCACAAATATCTCACACAGGATAACATGGGTTTAGTCTCCTCTCTTGGGGGAGCACAGTGCAGGGGTCAAGATGCGAGGCGAGGAGGACACGGCGCTCCATCTGGAGATCTCTGGAAAGTCCATCAAGTGTGGACAACAATGGACAAACGATGCTGAAAATAACTTTTCTTCAGCAAGTGTCCACTACAGATGGACGATCACTTCTGCTTGTCCAGGGTGGAACAAGTCGGAATTTGAGTGAGTGACTCATGTCCGATTATAACTCCACTCAATCTCTTCACTTTTGGATCCGGATCGACATTTGTCATTTTGACGTATATCCGCCTTTTTGAAACCTTTTTTTTACAACTACAACCAAACTACGGTATATTTCGGACTAAAAGCCGCTACTTTTTCCCTACACTTTGAACACTGTGGCTTTTAAAACAGAGGCGCTCATTAATGGGTTTGTATTCGCTAACGGGCTTCATGCAAACAAGCAAAGACACGGAAAAGGTGTGTGTGGAGGGGGGCGTGGCCTGCGTGGCTGCCGCGGAATGGGGCGTGTTAGAACCGGCCTCTAAGACAGCGACAGGTGCGTAGATGGCCCAGGTGGGCCTTGTTATCTACAAACCCCGTTTCCATATGAGTTGGGAAATTGTGTTAGATGTAAATATAAACGGACTACAATGATTTGCAAATCATTTTCAACCCATATTCAGTTGAATATGCTACAAAGACAACATATTTGATGTTCAAACTGATAAACATTTTTTATTTTGCAAATAATCATTAACTTTAGAACTTGATGCCAGCAACACGTGACAAAGAAGTTGGGAAAGGTGGCAATAAATACTGATAAAGTTGAGGAATCCTCATTAAACACTTATTTGGAACATCCCACAGGTGAACAGGCAAACTGGGAACAGGTGGGTGCCATGATTGGGTATAAAAGTAGATTCCATGAAATGCTCAGTCATTCACAAACAAGGATGGGGCGAGGGTCACCACTTTGTCAACAAATGCGTGAGCAAATTGTTGAACAGTTTAAGAAAAACCTTTCTCAACCAGCTATTGCAAGGAATTTAGGGATTTCACCATCTACGGTCCGTAATATCATCAAAGGGTTCAGAGAATCTGGAGAAATCACTGCACGTAAGCAGCTAAGCCCACGACCTTCGATCCCTCAGGCTGTACTGCATCAACAAACGACATCAGTGTGTAAAGGATATCACCACATGGGCTCAGGAACACTTCAGAAACCCACTGTCAGTAACTACAGTTGGTCGCTACATCTGTAAGTGCAAGTTAAAACTCCTTTGCCAGGCGAAAACCATTTATCAACAACACCCAGAAACGCTGTCGGCTTCGCTGGGCCTGAGCTCATCTAAGATGGACTGATACAAAGTGGAAAAGTGTTCTGTGGTCTGACGAGTCCACATTTCAAATTGTTTTTGGAAACTGTGGACGTCGTGTCCTCCGGACCAAAGAGGAAAAGAACCATCCGGATTGTTTTTGGCGCAAAGTTGAAAAGCCAGCATCTGTGATGGTATGGGGGCGTATTAGTGCCCAAGACATGGGTAACTTACACACCTGTGAAGGCGCCATTAATGCTGAAAGGTACATACAGGTTTTGGAGCAACATATGTTGCCATCCAAGCAACATTACCATGGACGCCCCTGCTTATTTCAGCAAGACAATGCCAAGTCACGTGTTACATCAACGTGGCTTCATAGTAAAAGAGTGCCGGTACTAGACTGGCCTGCCTGTAGTCCAGACCTGTCTCCCATTGAAAATGTGTGGCGCATTATGAAGCCTAAAATACCACAACGGAGACCCCCGGACTGTTGAACAACTTAAGCTGTACATCAAGCAAGAATGGCAAAGAATTCCACCTGAGAAGCTTCAAAAATGTGGTTCCCAACTCATATGGAAACGGGGTTTGTATTATTAACTTACAATGGCATTCTTCTTGTATAGTTTCAGTTACACAAATCCATCAGTAAATTCACCCTAACGTCACCGTGGAGTTACTGAGTCATAAGCTCAGTAACAGCATAAGCTACCATGAATTGATTAACGTGGACCCCGACTTAAACAAGTTGAAAAACGTATTCGGGTGTTACCATTTAGTGGTCAATTGTACGGAATATGTACTGTACTGTGCAATCTACTAATAAAAGTTTCAATCAATCAAAAAACAAGAAAGGAGGAATAATGAGAGCGAGAAGGGCAGTGATATCTGCAACACTGATGCCACAGAGAGGGAAGGACCTCCAGCAGGACAGAGACACTTCAGCACAGGAAACATCATTTCCTCCTTGGCACCGAGCTCGGATCTTTACACGCCGTTTGTCTCATCCAAGTCACGACTGCATGAGATCTTTCCACAAGAAGGCTCCATCGTGGTCTGCTTCAGAAACACAAACCACTTTGAGGTTGCCTCGTTTATTGTGGGGCTGGAGACGACTTGTGACGCACAGTACACTAAACGTACGCATCCGGGGTGAAGCTGCAGATCAGTAAATAACAAAAAAAAAAGTGTCCAGTTGTCATGGTTACCTGCATTTATCACCCAAAACTAGGGCGGTACAACTTTTTCACGACACCGATATTAGAACATTGAGTAATGGTCGATAACGATATTGATCTGATATCAGCAGGGATCATACCTACTTGTATTATTTAGTAGTGTGGAATGTTATAAAAAGGTCTGATCAAGTAAAATGAGCCAAACAGAGAACAATGGTAGTTATGAAAAAAAAACTAACATATTTATTATTAACCGTCTGGAATGGACTTATGCTGTCTTTAAGATGAAGTGGAGTGGTAATTGTGTTTTTTGGTGACACCTCGTGGTCGCAACAATTCATGAAGTTAAGCTCACGACGCAGTAGGTTGAACGATGCGGACACGTTTGTTGCCTCGGAGACTCTGTATGAGTAAGTAGTATGCAACTATAATTACTTGATACTTGCCTCACACCGCGAGTTCATGACTACGTGAAGCCACTGCTCGTTTATACCTCGGAAACAAAGCCACAAATATTCCCAGACGGACGGTCTAATGGTTTTCCTTTTGTTGTTTTTTTGGAGTGCACCAACGAGACGTGTTTGTGTGTGTTAAGTGTTGACATCTAAGCTTGCTGTAATGTTGTAAAAAAAGATTGAGCTATTAACCCCTTTTTATGTTGATATACGTGTATAAAAATGTATGTATATTCATATACATATATCTACAAATATACATACATATATATATATATGTATGTGTGTATATACATATGTATATATATGCATGTATACATACATATATATATATATATATATATACATACATACATGGAGTATATAAATATGTGTATATACAAACCCCGTTTCCATATGAGTAGGGAAATTGTGTTAGATGTAAATATAAACGGAATACAATGATTTGCAAATCATTTTCAACCCATATTCAGTTGAATATGCTACAAAGACAACATATTTGATGTTCAAATTGATGAACTTTTTTTGTTTTGCAAATAATCATTAACTGTAGAATTTGATGCCAGCAACACGTGACAAAGAAGTTAGGAAAGGTGGCAATAAATACTGATAAAGTTGAGGAATGCTCATCAAACACTTATTTGGAACATCCCACAGGTGAACAGGCAAACTGGGAACAGGTGGGTGCCATGATTGGGTATAAAAGTAGATTCCATGAAATGCTCAGTCATTCACAAACAAGGATGGGGCGAGGGTCACCACTTTGTCAACAAATGCGGGAGCAAATTGTTGAACAGTTTAAGAAAAACCTTTCTCAACCAACTATTGCAAGGAATTTAGGGATTTCACCATCTACGGTCCGTAATATCATCAAAGGGTTCAGAGAATCTGGAGAAATCACTGCACGTAAGCAGCTGAGCCCGTGACCTTCGATCCCTCAGGCTGTACTGCATCAACAAACGACATCAGTGTGTAAAGGATATCACCACATGGGCTCAGGAACACTTCAGAAACCCACTGTCAGTAACTACAGTTGGTCGCTACATCTGTAAGTGCAAGTTAAAACTCTCCTTTGCCAGGCGAAAACCATTTATCAACAACACCCAGAAACGCCGTCGGCTTCGCTGGGCCTGAGCTCATCTAAGATGGACTGATACAAAGTGGAAAAGTGTTCTGTGGTCTGACGAGTCCACATTTCAAATTGTTTTTGGAAACTGTGGACGTCGTGTCTTACGGACCAAAGAGGAAAAGAACCATCCGGATTGTTTTTGGCGCAAAGTTGAAAAGCCAGCATCTGTGATGGTATGGGGGTGTATTAGTGCCCAAGACATGGGTAACTTACACATCTGTGAAGGCGCCATTAATGCTGAAAGGTACATACAGGTTTTGGAGCAACATATGTTGCCATCCAAGCAACGTTACCATGGACGCCCCTGCTTATTTCAGCAAGACAATGCCAAGCCACATGTTACATCAATGTGGCTTCATAGTAAAAGAGTGCGGGTACTAGACTGGCCTGCCTGTAGTCCAGACCTGTCTCCCATTGAAAATGTGTGGCGCATTATGAAGCCTAAAATACCACAACGGAGACCCCCGGACTGTTGAACAACTTAAGCTGTACATCAAGCAAGAATGGGAAAGAATTCCACCTGAGAAGCTTCAAAAATGTGTCTCCTCAGTTCCCAAACGTTTACTGAGTGTTGTTAAAAGGAAAGGCCATGTAACACAGTGGTGAACATGCCCTTTCCCAACTACTTTGGCACGTGTTGCAGCCATGAAGTTCTAAGTTAATTATTATTTGCAAAAAAAAAATAAAGTTTATGAGTTTGAACATCAACTATCTTGTCTTTGTAGTGCATTCAATTGAATATGGGTTGAAAAGGATTTGCAAATCATTGTATTCCGTTTATATTTACATCTAACACAATTTCCCAACTCATATGGAAACGGGGTTTGTACAAAAGACGGACAAAATAATTGACAAGTGCAGGTAAAGTGTCAGTCAGGCTCCGCCCACAAGTCTCTGCAGAACAGCCAATCAAAAGCCACCAAGGCTCTCTGTACTTTTTTGCCTAAGTGTGCTGGCACCTGTGTCGCTGGGCAAGATGAAGGAGCAGATGTTTATGTCTCCCAGACAAAGCTGAAGCGCCATGTTATGACCTGAGGCAGGATGTGAGGCCGTCATGCAGACGTCAACACGCTGGCAGCCAAAACAAGTTACACACACACACGCACACACACACACACACGCACACCACAATCTGTATGTTCCGGTCTCTTACTTGTGGTCTCAGAGACTGGGGGCCACGGTGCGCTCCCATCATCCTCGCCGCTGGGCAGATCTGTAGACAGAAGAACCTTTAAAACCTCCATAGCGTTTCTACTCCTACGGATTCTTCATTCATAACTCCAAGCAATGGTTTTAAGTTTTACAATATAACTAAAACAATTCGTACTTACTAAAGCGTCCCATGTGTGATGTCTGTCCGAGTGTTTTCATGCATAGCTGTAACTTACAACGACATTATTTTTGTACGTAGAGGTTTTGGGGCAACATATGTTGCCATCCGAGCAACGTTATCATGGACGCCCCTGCTTATTTCAGCGAGACAACGCCAAGCCACGTGTTACAACAGCTTGGCTTCGTAGTAAAAGAGTGCGGGTACTAGACTGGCCTGTCACCCATTGAAAATGTGTGGCGCATTATTAAATATTATTATTACTATAAACCGCTACTTTTTTTTCCTACACTTTGAACTCTGTGGCTTTTAAAACAGGGGAGCTCATTAATGGGTTTGTATTCGCTAACGGCCTTCATGCAAATAGTTTTGAGAAACATCAACCAAGCAAAGACACTGAAAAGGTGTGTTATTGTTTGCGCTATGGCGCCATTTTTTTGGACGAGTTCGCTTACTCTTGGTGCTGCGGTGTCTTTCCGTTTAGTGCTTTCAACCGGAAGTAGAAGTGCCGTTCCATCTTTTAGCAGTCCATAGCGTTTCTACTCGTGAGGATTCTTCGTTCGTCACTCCAAGCAACGTTTGTAAGTTTTACAATATAACTAAAACAATTCTTACTTACTAAACTGTCTGTCGGAGTCTTTTCATGCATAGTTGTACGTGTTATCGTAATGTAATCGAGCAGGTCCTGTTAGCATTAGCTAACATGCTAACTTACAACGACATTATTTTTGTATTGTTTCAAGTTCACAAATTCCTCGGTTAATACACCAAAACGTCAACCGTGGAGTTATTGAGTATGTTCAGCTGATTAGAGCTAGCTTGCGCAGCTCGTGGGCCCATGGCGATGACTTCTGTTTTGTTTGATCAATCGTTTTACTGCCGTGTAACAGACATTGTTTGGAAACAATTAAGGCATGTAAATAAACATTTACTAAATATTTCTGAGTAAATAACTCATTTCCCAACCTATATATCTGCGACTTATAGTTTGGTGCGGCTAATATATGGACAGACTGTATCGATTTTTTAAAAGTCTCTTCTGCTTACCAGTCAAAATGTATAAATCCAGTTTTTGTCCTTCTTGCCTGGTGTCTTCTTGCCTGTTTTTTTTTGGCTACTGCAGCGATAGAGTCGCTCGACAAGCCTCTGTATGCAACACTCGGAGCATGGGTTTATTAAAGCCGCACCACGAGTTTCATGTTCCGTCATTCAATCAAATAAAGACCACAGAAAAGATAAAAAAGTACATATCTTGACAAATATGAGATTATTATGTAAGTCAAGAAGAGCAGGCAGCAGCTCTCACATTCTCATACTTTCTGTAACATCCAGGAAGAAATGTCGGCCATCTTGAAAAAATATCTCAACTATAATCTACATGAAGGAGCCCAGAATTATTTTCATTAAATGTTGATATTATTTCAGGAGGAAACCTTACAATGTATTAAATCCATTAAGTGTTCAAAAGTGTATGAAATAAGAGTAGATTAGTTATTGTGATGCAGACAAATGTCATATTTTGACCAATTTTCCCAGGAGATGTTCCATATTTTGAAATAAAATGTTGATGCTCCTCTTAGACCAGGGGGCCATTTGCGGCCCGCAGCTAATTGTTTACCGGCCCGCCACACATTCTGGAAATACTACTGTAAAAATAAAAAAGAACATTAAAAAAAGTGGAATGAGGTGAAATCTAACGAGAAAAAGTTGCAATGTTGACACAAAAGCTGCCATGCAGGCTGTTTTTTTTCCTTTTGTCTTTCTTCATTTTTCTTTTTTTGCCATTGCTCAAAAAAAAAAAAAAAAGACTAAAAATCCATGTTATACTGAATTATTTTCAGGGCTCCAATTACTTCAAATATTTCACTTTAAAATGTTTTATGTGGTAAATATTGCATATATTGTGTAGTAGCCATATAAAAACATCAAAGTTTTCTTTGACAAAAGCGCGTAAAACAAACAAAATAATAGTTGCAGCATAAAATGGACAGATATATCTGAAGTTGATCTCGTAACTTAAGTGTTGAAAGTAAAAGAAAAACCTAATAAAAATGTATCACTTTATGAGTGGGGCACCTTTTGGATCCCGAATATATTTAGTGATTTTTTATTTATCTTTTCACTGTGATTACTCAAAAATATGAAATAATTAACAATGGTGTCCTGCATTATTGATCTTTTAGGGCTCTAATTACTAAATACTGCATATTTCAGTTTTACTATAAAAAAAACTAAGTTGTTTTTGACAGAAAAGCCATAAAACATTTTTTTTTTTATTTGTATTACTTTATATCAACTTGAAGTTGATATAGAGATTTAATGTAAGCGTTAAATAATTTAAAAAAAAAAAATAATCTGACTTATTTTTAACATTTTAATGACTGAGACCCTTTATGGTCCCCTGGACCCCTAAAGGTAAAATAAATTAAAAAATGCATATATTTTGTTATGGTTTGAAAATGAAAAATATCAAAATGGCCACCACATGCTTTAATTTTTCCGTGTGCGGCCCTCAGTGGAAAAAGTTTGGACACCCTTGTCTTAGACACACGTAATAAAGGTGTTGGATGTTTTTTGATGATAAATTAAACACAACATCAAACATTATGGTCCCATCTTTCCTCCAAAATAATGTTAAACAACCTGATGTTTACTGACATATAATATTCACGTTTAAATTACTTTTACTGTAAATAAACATCACCTCCAAATATCACTTATCGGCCTCTTGACTACTGATAATCGGCATCGGTATCGGCCCTGGAAAAAAACATATCTCTGGACCTCCATATGTAAGTGCAAGTGATTGGATTAGGCCCCGCCCACCTCCTGACGCCTCATCGGCGACAAAGTCCTCATCGTCGCCCAGTAGGCTCGGGGCCGCCGGGACGTCCTTCTGCTCCACGGAGTCGTCTGGCGGAGGGACCTCCCCCCACACCTTGGAGGCCCGCGTCACCTGGGGCAAACACGGAGAGATTTATTAGGGTCAAAGTCTCCGAGCAGCCGGGTTACACCCCGCAGATACGCACGGGCCGCGGAAGGGCGCAGGGAAAACAAAGGCGGGGGGCAGGAAACCAGGCTTTTGTTGACTCGCAACGCTCGTTATCTCTTAGGCGGCCTCATCAAGAGTTTACGTGCAAATAAAAGTCCGTGACCCCGTCTCGGAGTTCATGACGTGCAAGTCTGCGCAGGAATGACCCAAATATGGGATTGGAATGTCAGAACAACAAGTGAAAACATGGAACGTTTGTTAGTAAATAGGCGTGGGCAATAAAACGCCTTAAACGGGTAATTGATATCAATAAAAAAATGTGTTCGATTAAACGTTTAAAAAATGGGGAAAACCTGGAAAGAATGAAGCAAGGTTGGTTGCACGAACAAAGACACACAGGAAGTGATCACCGATCAGTGGGAGTGACACGCTGACAGCCAATCAGGGGATAGTATCCAGTGTTTCCCATAAACTGCCAAGATACCTGTGGCGGTGGGGGCGTGGCTATGGGCGTGGTCACCATGCCATTGTCGAGTAATTTGCATAATTCACTACAATGATTTGATTTTCTCTAAAAAGGCTCAAAAAATGTATACTTACTAATTAATAATAACAGTTTTGTTTTAAACGTCCATCCATCCATCCATCCATCCATTTTACAATATAATTACAACACTTTATGTACATATTTATATACAGATTTGAACAATAAGTTATTCACTGAAATATATTTATTAATTGTGGTTCTTACAAAAAATATATCTTATAAAATATAAAAGCTAAAATGTCTCAAAGCTCTGCCCCTTTAATTAGTGCATACTAAATAATTTAACTTTAGCCTACTACTACAACCATATTATTTACCAGCAACATAAAGTGAAACAGAGGCAGAGGTGTCCTGCCACAATCTGTAACAAATAAACAGAAAACAGTAGTGGTGGTAAATAGACACAGAGCTTCATCAAACATCTGATCCACTGAACAAAGAGCTCCAAAAATCTTGAACTTTAGACTGAAATCCGTTTTACTCCCTACACTTAACCATGTGTTTCCTACTGCCTGCAGACTTTGCACCCTTTGTTATATACACATGTTGTGTTTCTAATATAAATACATTTAATAAAGTCAAATACAAATAAGGCAACAAGAGAAGTATCCTACACTTCTCTTTTGTAAAGTAAATCTGAACAGCCGATATGGGCATCTACATCAACTATATGATTTGCCTGAGAAGCTGGAGAGGACAACAACAACAACAAAAAATAAAAAAATAAAAATATTTTTTTTATTTTTATTTTTTTTATTTGTGGCGGACGTAATTCTTTCGTGGTGGGCCGCCACAAATAAATGAATGTGTGGGAAACCCTGGTATCAACTATCAAGTTTGCTTGATTCTTTGCATAGAGTGAGATGAGAAAGTCCAAATTAAGAATTTGTGGATAAAAGAGGAACAGTCAGTTATTTGGATGTTTGAAAAGGGACCGTAGTCAGACCAATGTGGTCTGTAAATGATGCAAGGCAAGAGCGCTGACACCACACCACCTTAGCTCACCCTTTAGAGCACAGCTGTAACTATCTGCCACGAAACCTGCAGGAAATAGTTCTTCTCAGGTTTCCCTATGTTTACATTTGAACACTTTGCATTTTCTTACACTTTATGAAGCATCTCTTACATATTCCTTCATTTTAAGAGCTTATTGTTAAGTGTTCAATGGGATTTTAATATTTTGTTTACATTGTTTGTGTTGACATTTCCTTTCTGCCTTGATAGCTGAGGGATTATAATCACAGGAAATTACATTTCAAATAAAATATATTTTTCTCTTGCTCCTTATTTTCCGTAGGTCATAAAAAATTTCAATAATTATTGATATCGGCCAATATATTAATGATATTTAAACAATTACTGCAAAACAAAAATTAATTTCCATAGTTAAATAGGAATAACGGGGCAAAATAATGTTACACAGCCGTTATTTCCTCACACTAAACCTGCAGAAAAAAGTTATTCTCAGGTTTCTCTATGTATACATTTTCACACTTTGCACTATTTTGTTACACTTTATGAAGCATTTCTTACATATTCCTTCATTTTAAGAGCTTATTGTTAAGTGTTTCCTTTCTGCCTTGATAGCTGAGGGATTATAATCACAGGAAAGTACATTTCAAATAAAATATATTTTTCTCCTGCTCCTTGATTTCCATAGGTCATAAAAAATGTCAATAATTATTGATATCGACCGGTATATTAATGCTATTTAAACAATTACTGCAAAACAAAAATTCCTTTCCATAGTTAAATAAGAATACCAGGGCAAATTGATGTTACCCAGTCGATATTTCTTCGCACTAAACCTGCAGAAAATAGTTCTTCTCAGGTTTCTACATGTATACATTTTCACACTTTGCACTATTTTCTTACACTTTATGAAGCATTTCTTACATATTCCTACATTTTAAGAGCTTCAATGTGATTTTACTATTTTGTTGACATTGTTGGAGTGTTTTCCATGCTTCCTTTCTGCCTTGATAGCTGAGGGATTATAATTACAGGAAGTTACATTTACTACAAAATATATTAATCTCCTGCTCCTTTCTTTTCCATAGCTTATAAAAATATCAATAATTATAGCTAGACCAATATAAAACAATCATGTTGTGCTACAGTTTTCTGCCATATTGCGCACCTTTATTGAGGTGATAAGGTTATCACCTTAACACGTCAAAAACTCCAATAACTTGGTCAATGTTCTACATAGAAAGATAAATAAAGTGTTCATAATCACTTACAGTACCAATACTTTTTTGTTTCCAACCAACCAACCTAACAATAGCAATAGCAGCACTGGAGTCCTTGGCATTCTCTAAAATGGTTTCCCCACTCATATGCTTTTGTCCACCTTGCTACTATGGCATCTACAAGATTGGTTGTCTTGTAGTGTCCTGATGAATCTACACGATTGGTTGTCTTGTATCGTCCTGATGAATTTACACGGTTGGTTGTCTTGTATCGTCCTGATAAATCTATACAATTGGTTGTCTTGTATCGTCCTGATGAATCTACACGATTGGTTGTCTTGTATGGTCTTGATTAATCTGTACGATTGGTTGTCTTGTATGGTCCTGATGAATCTACACGATTGGTTGTCTTGTAGTGTCTTGATGAATATACACAATTTCTTGTCAATTTGGTGTCCTGTCATCAGGACACTATCCTGATGAATCTACACGATTTGTTGTGTTGTAGTGTCCTGATGAATATACACGATCGTCTTGTAGTGTCCTGATTAATCTACACGATTTGTTGTCTTGTAGTGTCTTGATGAATATACACAATTTGTTGTCTTGTAGTGTCCTGATGAATCTACACGATTTGTTGTCTTGTAGTGTCCTGATGAATATACACGATCGTCTTGTAGTGTCCTGATGGATCTACACGATTCGTTGTCTTGTAGTGTCCTGATGAATCTACACGATTTGTTGTCTTGTAGTGTCCTGATGAATCTACACGATTGGATGTCTTGTATCGTCCTGATGAATCTACACGATTGGTTGTCTTGTATCGTCCTGATTAATCTACACGATTGGTTGTCTTGTAGTGTCCTGATTAATCTGCACGATTGGTTGTCTTGTAGAGTCCTGATGAATCTACATGATTGGTTGTCTTGTATCGTCCTGATGAATCTACACAATTGGATGTCTTATATCGTTCTGATCAATCTACACGATTGGTTGTCTTGTATCGTCCTGATGAATTTACACGATTGGTTGTCTTTATCGTTCTGATTAATCTACACGATTGGTTGTCTTGTATTGTCCTGTTGAATCTACACGATTGGTTGTCTTGTATCGTCCTGATGAATCTGCACGATTGGTTGTCTTGTAGTGTCCTGATGAATCTACATGATTTATTGTATTGTATCGTCCTGATGAATCTACACGATTGGTTGTCTTGTAGTGTCCTGATGAATCTACATGACTTGTTGTCTTGTAGTGTCCTGATGAATGTACACAATTGTTTGTCTTGTAGTGGCCTGATGAATCTACACAATTGTTTGTCTTGTAGTGTCCTGATGAACCTACACAAGTTGTTGTCCTATAGTGTCCTGATGAATCTACACGATTGTTTGTCTTGTAGTGTCCTGATGAATCTACACAAGTTGTTTTCCTGTAGTGTCCTGATGAATCTACGCAAGTTGTTGTCCTGTAGTGTCCTGATGAATGTACACAATTGTTTGTCTTGTAGTGGCCTGATGAATCCACACAATTTTGTCTTGTAGTGTCCTGATGAATCTACACAAGTTGTTGTCCTACAGTGTCCTGATGAATCTACACAATTGTTTTTCTTGTAGTGTCCTGATGAATCTACACAAGTTGTTGTCCTGTAGTGTCCTGATGAATATACACAAGTTGTTGTTCTGTAGTGTCCTGATGAATGTACACAATTGTTTGTCTTGTAGTGGCCTGATGAATCCACACAATTGTTTGTCTTGTAGTGTCCTGATGAATCTACACAAGTTGTTGTCCTATAGTGTCCTGATGAATCTACACAATTGTTTTTCTTGTAGTGTCCTGATGAATCTACACAAGTTGTTGTCCTGTAGTGTCCTGATGAATATACACAAGTTGTTGTCCTGTAGTGTCCTGATGAATGTACACAATTGTTTGTCTTGTAGTGGCCTGATGAATCTACACAATTGTCTGTCTTGTAGTGTCCTGATGAATCTACACAAGTTGTTGTCCTACAGTGTCCTGATGAATCTACACGATTGTTTTTCTTGTAGTGTCATGATGAATCTACACAAGTTGTTGTCCTGTAGTGTCCTGATGAATCTACACGATTGGTTGTCTTGTAGTGTCCTGATGAATGTACACAATTGTTTGTCTTGTAGTGGCCTGATGAATCTACACAATTGTTTGTCTTGTAGTGTCCTGATGAACCTACACAAGTTGTTGTCCTATAGTGTCCTGATGAATCTACACGATTGTTTGTCTTGTAGTGTCCTGATGAATCTACACAAGTTGTTTTCCTGTAGTGTCCTGATGAATCTACGCAAGTTGTTGTCCTGTAGTGTCCTGATGAATGTACACAATTGTTTGTCTTGTAGTGGCCTGATGAATCCACACAATTTTGTCTTGTAGTGTCCTGATAAATCTACACAAGTTGTTGTCCTGTAGTGTCCTGATGAATCTACACAATTGTTTTTCTTGTAGTGTCATGATGAATCTACACAAGTTGTTGTCCTGTAGTGTCCTGATGAATCTACACAAGTTGTTGTCCTGTAGTGTCCTGATGAATGTACACAATTGTTTGTCTTGTAGTGGCCTGATGAATCTACACAATTGTTTGTCTTGTAGTGTCCTGATGAATCTACACAAGTTGTTGTCCTATAGTGTCCTGATGAATCTACACAATTGTTTTTCTAGTAGTGTCATGATGAATCTACACAAGTTGTTGTCCTGTAGTGTCCTGATGAATCTACACAAGTTGTTGTCCTGTAGTGTCCTGATGAATGTACACAATTGTTTGTCTTGTAGTGGCCTGATAAATCTACACAATTGTTTGTCTTGTAGTGTCCTGATGAATCTACACAAGTTGTTGTCCTATAGTGTCCTGATGAATCTACACGATTGTTTTTCTTGTAGTGTCATGATGAATCTACACAAGTTGTTGTCCTGTAGTGTCCTGATGAATCTACACAAGTTGTTGTCCTGTAGTGTCCTGATGAATGTACACAATTGTTTGTCTTGTAGTGGCCTGATGAATATACACGATCGTCTTGTAGTGTCCTGATGAATCTACACAAGTTGTTGTCCTGTAGTGTCCTGATGAATGTACACAATTGTTTGTCTTGTAGTGGCCTGATGAATCTACACAATTGTTTGTCTTGTAGTGTCCTGATGAATCTACACAAGTTGTTGTCCTACAGTGTCCTGATGAATCTACACAATTGTTTTTCTTGTAGTGTCCTGATGAATCTACACAAGTTGTTGTCCTGTAGTGTCCTGATGAATATACACAAGTTGTTGTTCTGTAGTGTCCTGATGAATGTACACAATTGTTTGTCTTGTAGTGGCCTGATGAATCCACACAATTGTTTGTCTTGTAGTGTCCTGATGAATCTACACAAGTTGTTGTCCTATAGTGTCCTGATGAATCTACACAATTGTTTTTCTTGTAGTGTCATGATGAATCTACACAAGTTGTTGTCATGTAGTGTCATGATGAATCTACACAAGTTGTTGTCCTGTAGTGTCCTGATGAATATACACAAGTTGTTGTTCTGTAGTGTCCTGATGAATGTACACAATTGTTTGTCTTGTAGTGGCCTGATGAATCCACACAATTGTTTGTCTTGTAGTGTCCTGATGAATGTACACAAGTTGTTGTCCTATAGTGTCCTGATGAATCTACACAATTGTTTTTCTTGTAGTGTCATGATGAATCTACACAAGTTGTTGTCATGTAGTGTCCTGATGAATCTACACAAGTTGTTGTCCTGTAGTGTCCTGATGAATGTACACAATTGTTTGTCTTGTAGTGGCCTGATGAATCCACACAATTGTTTGTCTTGTAGTGTCCTGATGAATCTACACAAGTTGTTGTCCTATAGTGTCCTGATGAATCTACACAATTGTTTTTCTTGTAGTGTCATGATGAATCTACACAAGTTGTGGTCCTGTAGTGTCCTGATAAATCTACACAAGTTGTTGTCCTGTAGTGTCCTGATGAATGTACACAATTGTTTGTCTTGTAGTGGCCTGATGAATCTACACAATTGTTTGTCTTGTAGTGTCCTGATGAATCTACGCAAGTTGTTGTCCTATAGTGTCCTGATGAATCTACACAATCGTTTTTCTTGTAGTGTCATGATGAATCTACACAAGTTGTTGTCCTGTAGTGTCCTGATGAATGTACACAATTGTTTGTCTTGTAGTGGCCTGATGAATCTACACAATTGTCTGTCTTGTAGTGTCCTGATGAATCTACACAAGTTGTTGTCCTGTAGTGTCCTGATGAATCTACACAAGTTGTTGTCCTGTAGTGTCCTGATGAATGTACACAATTGTTTGTCTTGTAGTGGCCTGATGAATCTACACAATTGTCTGTCTTGTAGTGTCCTGATGAATCTACACAAGTTGTTGTCCTATAGTGTCCTGATGAATCTACACGATTGTTTTTCTTGTAGTGTCATGATGAATCTACACAAGTTGTTGTCCTGTAGTGTAGTGTCCTGATGAATCTACACAAGTTGTTGTCCTGTAGTGTCTTGATGAATCTACACGATTGATTGTCTTGTATCGTCCTAATGAATCTACACGATTGGTTGTCTTGCAGTGTCCTGATGAATCTACACAAGTTGTTGTCCTGTAGTGTCTTGATGAATCTACACGATTGGTTGTCTTGTATCGTCCTAATGAATCTACACGATAGGTTGTCTTGCAGTGTCTTGATGAATCTACACGCTTGCACAGAGGAGACGCAGAGAGAGCCAGACGTTCTCGCGTGAGACCATCTCGATCATCTTGATGGAGCGAACCCTCCCGCTTGGCCAGAGTGCTCAGACGCCGATACGACTCTGGCAAGATGACAGCGTTAGCATTTCCAGCTGGCACGGCCCGCCACTTCCTATTTCCACCCGACCCCGTCAGGCCGGCTTCGCCTTTAAACATAAATAACGGCATCTAACCCCCCCCCAAATCCTCGCTGGCCCGACTGAACGCCCTTGCAACAACAATCCCGGGACTTTTTCAAAAGGAAAGCGCTGACCAAACAAATTCCTGTCAGCGGCGGCGACCAGTCGACCGTCAGTCGGATCTTCTCTGGGACTTAAGCATGGTGTGCTTGTGGACTCTGGGAGGGTCCAAAGTTCCACACTTGTACACAAAATATCACGCTGTTCATAGCAGCTCAACTTATCTCGGTCTGGGAGAAAGGGCTTAAATCACAGGTGACCAAAGTTTTTTAAACGGCACATTCCTGAAAATACTCTAAAAAAAAATACATGAAAGTGGAATGAAAGAGCAAACAGGTGAAATGTAACAAGAAAAAGTTGCAATGTTCTCTAATAATTCTAATAACACAGAACTGCCATGCAGGCTGGTTTTTTTTTTGTCTTTAAAACTGTCATTGCTCAAAATATAACAATGAATCAAAATCAACATTGTTATGAATTATTGGCATATTCAGATATTCCACTTTTTGGGGGGAAATAGTGCATATTTTCTTTGTTTTACAAACAAAAACAAACATAATAAGTAAAATATGAACTCATTGATTTAAGCGTTGGGGGTTAATGAAAAAAAACGGTATGACTTATTTTTAACACTTTTATGAGTGGGGTTCTTATAATGTGAGTTTTTTTTATTGCTCAATAAATTAAAATCAATGTTGTTATGAATTATTTAACTATTTCAGGCTCTAATTAATTCATATCAATGATTCCACTTGGACATTTTTTTTGGGGGGGGGGGGAATATTGCATATTTTGTGTGTTTGCCAAAAAAATAAAAATAATTTTGACCAAAAGGGCATTAACAATTTTTCAAAAATGTACCCTAAAAATGTAAGCGTTGAATAAAAAAAATAATATAATAATAAAATACTTATTTTTAACACTTTTATGAGTGGGGTTCTTATAACGTGAGTTTTTTTTTATTGCTCAATAAATTAAAATCAACGTTGTTATGAATTATTGACCTATTTCAGGCTCTAATTACTTCATATCAATGGACACTTGGACATTTTTTTGGGGGGGGGGGGGGGGGGGGAATATTGCATATTTTGTGTGTTTGCCAAAAAAAAAAAAAAGAATTTTGACCAAAAGGGCATTAAACAATTTTTAAAAAATGTACCCTAAAAATGTAAGTGTTGAATTAAAAAAAAATAATATATATATATATAATAATAAATTACTTATTTTTAGGACTGGGTCCCTTGGACCAGATTTGAGAGGGAATTATTGCATATTTTGTGTGTTTGCCAAAAAAAAAAAAAAGAATTTTGACCAAAAGGGCATTAATCAATTTCAAAAAAATTACCCTAAAAATGTAAGCATTGAATACAAATATATATATATATAATAATAAATGACTTATTTTTAGGACTGGGTCCCTTGGACCAGATTTGAGAGGGAAATATTGCATATTTTGTGTGTTTGCCAAAAAAAAAAACAGAACTTTGACCAAAAACAATATGACTTAATTGTAACACTTTTATGAGTGGGGTTCTTATAATGTGAGTTTATTTTTATTGCTCAATAAATTAAAATCAATGTTGTTATGATTTATTGACCTATTTCAGGCTCTAATGACTTCATATCAATGATTCCACTTGGACATTTTGGGGGGGGGGGGAATATTGCATATTTTGTGTGTTAGCCAAAAAAAAAAAAAAGAATTTTCACCAAAAGGGCATTAAACAATTTAAAAAAAAATGACCCTAAAAATGTAAGCGTTGAATAAAAAAATGTATATATATAATAATAAATGACTTATTTTTAGGACTGGGTCCCTTGGACCAGATTTGAGAGGGAAATATTGCATATTTTGTGTGTTTGCCAAAAAAAATACAGAATTTTGACCAAAAACAATATTACTTATTTTTAACACTTTTATGAGTGGGGTTCTTATAATGTGAGGTTTTTTTATTGCTCAATAAATTAAAATCAATGTTCTTATGATTTATTGACCTATTTCAGGCTCTAATGACTTCATATCAATGATTCCACTTGGACATTTTTTGGGGGGGGGGGGGGTATTGTATATTTTGTGTGTTTGCAAAAAAAAAAAAAAAAAAGAATTTTGACCAAAAGGGCATTAAACAATTTAAAAAAATGTACCCTAAAAATGTAAGCGTTGAATAAAAATAAATATATATATATATAATAATAAATGACTTATTTTTAAGACTGGGTCCCTTGGGCCAGATTTGAGAGGGAAACATTGCATATTTTGTGTGTTTGCCAAAAAAAACAGAATTTTGACCAAAAACAATATTACTTATTTTTAACACTTTTATGAGTGGGGTTCTTATAATGTGAGGTTTTTTTATTGCTCAATAAATTAAAATCAATGTTGTTATGATTTATTGACCTATTTCAGGCTCTAATTACTTCATATCAATGATTCCACTTGGACATTTTTTTGGGGGGGGGGGGGATATTGCATATTTTGTGTGTTTTGCCAAAAAATAAACAGAATTTTGACCAAAAGGGTATTAAACAATAAAAAAAATGTACCCTAAAAATGTAAGCGTTGAATAAAAATATATATATAATAATAAATGACTTATTTTTAGGACTGAGACCCTTCTGGGTCCTTTGGACCAGATTTGAGGGGGAAATATTGCATATTTTGTGTGTTTGCCAAAAAAACAACAGCATTTTGACCAAAAGGGCATTAAACAATTAAAAAAAGTTTACCCTAAAAATGTAAGCGTTGAATAAAAAAAATATATATATAATAATAAATGACTTATTTTTAGGACTGAGACCCTTCTGGGTCCCTTGGACCAGATTTGAGGGGGAAATATTGCATATTTTGTGTGTTTGCCAAAAAAACTACAGAATTTTGACCAAAAGGGCATTAAACAATTAAAAAAAGTTTACCCTAAAAATGTAAGCGTTGAATAAAAAATATATATATATAATAATAAATGACTTATTTTTAGGACTGAGACCCTTCTGGGTCCCTGGGACCAGATTTGAGGGGGAAATATTGCATATTTTGTGTGTTTGCCAAAAAAAAAAAAAAAATTTTGACCAAAAGGGCATTAAACAATTAACAAAAATGTACCCTAAAAATGTAAGCGTTGAATAAAAAAAATATATAATAATAAATTACTTATTTTTAGGACTGAGACCCTTCTGGGTCACTGGGACCAGATTTGAAGGCAGCCTTACTGGTTAAAAAATTCTATATATTGCATTGTTTATGAAAATGAAAAATATCAAAAGGGCCCCCACATGACTTGATCTTTCAGTGTGCGGCCCTCAGTGCAAAAAGTTTGGACACCCCTGTAATAAATGCATCTTCCTGCGGGGTACTGATTCCTGCGGTGACTATTCGATTCAGAATCGATTCTTCATTCAAACCGATTCTCGCAATGTAATATTTGGTATAATAATTATAATGGAACTTTTTCAAAACTAATTTTAATGAAAATTTTTCAAAACAGGTTACAGGTTATAAAAAAGCTCCTTCTGGTTGCATGGAGATGGACTAAAAACGTCCATCCATCCATCCATCCATCCATCCATCTAAATTTATTCCTATATAAAGACACTCCGAGCTCCCAAGTTGCTAAAAAAGACACTCCAAGCTCCGAAAGTTGCTAATAAAGATACCCCAGGCTCCCAAGTTGCTAATAAAAACACTCCAGGCTCCCAAGTTGCTAAAAAAGACACTCCGAGCTCTCAAGTTGCTAGTAAAAACACTCCAAGCTCTCAAGTTGCTAATAAAAACACTCCAAGCTCTCAAGTTGCTAATAAAGACACCCCAAGTTCCAAGCTGCTAATAAAGACACTCCAAGCTCCCAAGTTGCTAATAAAGTGTTGTAATAAGTGTTGCTAATAAAGCTCATTTGTGTTGTAGAATATTGGTTGGGAAATGACCAAAATTCAATGGTCAAATCAATGTCAGAACCCGACATTGATTAAACGTCATCAAAAAGCATGTTGTTTCAACGTTGTATTTGTGTTGTAGAATATTGGTTGGCAAATGACCAAAAATTCAAAGGTCAAATCAACGTCAGAACCTGACATTGAATAAACGTCATTAAAATGTTGTTTCAACGTTGTATTTGTGTTGTAGAATATTGGTTGGGAAATGACCAAATTTCAATGGTAAAATCAACGTCACAACCTGACATTAAATAAACATTGTCAAAATGTTGTTTCAACGTTGTAATTGTGCTGTAGATTATTGGTTGGGAAATGACCAAAATTCAATGGTCAAATCAACGTCAGAACCCGACATTGAATAAACATGGTCGAAAAGGACGTTGTTTCAACATTGTATTTGTATTGTACAATAGTGGTTGGGAAATGTCCAAATTTCATCGGTCAAATCAACGTCAGAACCCAACATTGATTAAACGTCATCAAAAAACATGTTGTATCAACGTTGTATTTGTGTTGTAGAATATTGGTTGGGAAATGACCGAATTTCAATGGTCAAATCAACGTCAGAACCCAACATTGAATAAACATGGTCGAAAAGGACGTTGTTTCAACATTGTATTTGTATTGTACAATACTGGTTGGGAAATGTCCAAATTTCATCGGTCAAATCAACGTCAGAACCCAACATTAAATAAACGTCATCAAAAAACATGTTGTTTCAACGTTGTATTTGTGTTGTGGAATAATGGTTGGCAAATGACCAAAAATTCAAAGGTCAAATCAACGTCAGAACCTGACATTGAATAAACGTCATTAAAATGTTGTTTCAACGTTGTATTTGTGTTGTAGAATATTGGTTGGCAAATGACCAAAAATTCAAAGGTCAAATCAACGTCAGAACCTGACATTGAATAAACGTCATTAAAATGTTGTTTCAACGTTGTATTTGTGTTGTAGAATATTGGTTGGGAAATGACCGAATTTCAATGGTAAAATCAACGTCACAACCTGACATTAAATAAACATTGTCAAAATGTTGTTTCAACGTTGTAATTGTGCTGTAGATTATTGGTTGGGAAATGACCAAAATTCAATGTGTAAATCAACGTCAGAACCCGACATTGAATAAACATGGTCGAAAAAGACGTTGTTTCAACATTGTTTTTGTTTTGTAGAATATTGGTTGGGAAATGACCACGTTTCAATGGTCAAATCAACCTCAGAACCCAACATTGAATAAACGTTGTCAAAAAGCACGTTATTTCAACGTTGTATTTGTGTTGTTGAATATTGGTTGGGAAATGACAAAAATTCAATGTCCAATCAACGACACAACCCAACATTGAATAAACGGCGTCAAAAAGCATGTTGTTTCAACGTTGTATTTGTGTTGTAGAATACTGGTTGGGAAATGACCAAATTTCAATGGTAAAATCAACGTTACAACCTGACATTGAATAAACATTGTCAAAATGTTGTTTCAACGTTGTATTTGTATTGTAGAATATTGGTTGGGAAATGACAAAATTCAAATGGTCAAATCAACCTCAGAACCAAACATTGATTAAACGTTGTCAAAAAGCACGTTGTTTCAATGTTGTATTTGTGTTGAAAAAATATTGGTTGAAAAATGACCAACTTTCAATGTCAAATCAACGTCACAACCTGACATTGATTAAACATCGTCAAAAAGCACGTTGTTTCAACGTTGTATTTGTGTTGTAGAATATTGGTTGGAGAATGATCACATTTCAATGTCAAATCAACGTCAGAACGCGACATTGAATAAACGTCTTCAAAAAGCATGTTGTTTCAACCTTCTATTTGTGTTGTAAAATATTGGTTTGGAAATGACCAAAATTCAATGACAAATCAACGTCACAACTCGACATTGATTAAACGTCGTCAAAAAGCACGTTGTTTCAATGTTGTATTTGTGTTGAAAAAATATTGGTTGAAAAATGACCAACTTTCAATGTCAAATCAACGTCACAACCCAACATTGATTAACCGTTGTGAAAAAGCATGTTGTTTCAACGTTGTATTTGTGTTGTAGAATATTGGTTGGAGAATGATCACATTTCAATGTCAAATCAACGTCAGAACGCGACATTGAATAAACGTCTTCAAAAAGCATGTTGTTTCAACCTTCTATTTGTGTTGTAAAATATTGGTTTGGAAATGACTAAAATTCAATGACAAATCAACATCACAACCTGACATTGAATAAACGTTGTCAAAAAGCATGTTGTTTCAACGTTGTATTTGTGTTGTAGAATATTGGTTGGGAAATGACCAAAATTCAATGGTCAAAACAACGTCACAACCTGAGATTAAATAAACGTCTTCAAAAAGCATGTTGTTTCAACGTTGTATTTGTCTTGTAGAATATTGGTTGGAAAATGACCGAATTCCAATGGTCAAATCAACGTCACAACTTGACATTGAATAAACGTCATTAAAATGTTGTTTCAACGTTGTATTTGTGTTGTAGAATATTGGTTGGGAAATGACCACGTTTCAACGGTCAAATCAACCTCAGAACCCAACATTGAATAAACGTCATCAAAAAGCACATTATTTCAACATTGTATTTGTGTTGTAGAATATTGGTTGGGAAATGACCGAATTTCAATGGTCAAATCAACGTCACAACCTGACATTAAATAAACGTCTTCAAAAAGCATGTTGTTTCAACGTTGTATTTGTGTTGTAGAACATTGGTTGGGAAATTACCAAAATTCAATGACAAATCAACGTCACAACTTGACATTGATTAAACGTCGTCAAAAAGCACATTGTTTCAACGTGTATTTGTGTTGTAGAATATTGGTTGGAAAATGACAACATTTCAATGGTCAAATCAACGTCACAACCTGACATTATAAATAAACGGCGTCAAAAAGCACGTTGTTTCGACGTTGTATTTGTGTTGTAGAATATTGGTTGGGAAATGACCAAAATTCAATGTCTAATCAACGACAGAACCCAACATTGAATAAACGGCGTCAAAAAGCACATTGTTTCAACAATGTATTTGTGTTGTAGAATACTGGTTGGGAAATGACCAAAATTCAATGGTCAAATCAATGTCACAACCTGACATTAAATAAACATTGTCAAAATGTTGTTTCAACGTTGTATTAGTATTGTAGAATATTGGTTGGGAAATGACCACGTTTCAACGGTAAAATCAACCTCAGAACCCAACATTGAATAAACGTCGTCAAAAAGCACATTATTTCAACATTGTATTTGTGTTGTAGAATATTGGTTGGGAAATGACCGAATTTCAATGGTCAAATCAACGTCACAACCTGACATTAAATAAACGTCTTCAAAAAGCATGTTGTTTCAACGTTGTATTTGTGTTGTAGAACATTGGTTGGGAAATTACCAAAATTCAATGACAAATCAACGTCACAACTTGACATTGATTAAACGTCGTCAAAAAGCACATTGTTTCAACTTGTATTTGTGTTGTAGAATATTGGTTGGAAAATGACAACATTTCAATGGTCAAATCAACGTCACAACCTGAGATTATAAATAAACGGCGTCAAAAAGCACGTTGTTTCAACGTTGTATTTGTGTTGTAGAATATTGGTTGGGAAATGACCAAAATTCAATGTCTAATCAACGACAGAACCCAACATTGAATAAACGGCGTCAAAAAGCACATTGTTTCAACAATGTATTTGTGTTGTAGAATACTGGTTGGGAAATGACCAAAATTCAATGGTCAAATCAATGTCACAACCTGACATTAAATAAACATTGTCAAACTGTTGTTTCAACGTTGTATTTGTATTGTAGAATATTGGTTGGGAAATGACAAAATTTTAATGGTCAAATCATCCTCAGAACCAAACATTGATTAAACGTTGTCAAAAAGCACATTGTTTCAACGTTGTATTTGTGTTGTAGAATATTGGTTGGTAAATGACCGAATTTCAATGGTCAAATCAACGTCACAACCTGACATTATAAATAAACGTCGTCAAAAAGCATGTTGTTTCAACATTGTATTTGTGTTGTAAAATATCGGTTGGGAAATTACCAAAATTCAATGACAAATCAACGTCAGAACCCGACATTGATTAAACGTCTTCAAAAAGCATGTTGTTTCAACGTTGTATTTGTGTTGTAAAATATTGGTTGGAAAATGACCAACTTTCAATGGTCAAATCAACGTCACAACCTGACATTAAATAAACGTTGTCAAAAAGCACGTTGTTTCAACGTTGTATTTGTGTTGTAGAGTATTGGTTGGGAAATGACCAAATTTCAGCGGGCAAATCAACGTCAGAACCCGACGTTGATTAAACGTTGTCAAAAAGCATGTTGTTTCAACGTTAGGTTTGAGTTGCTCAACGTCAGGACCTAATGTAACAAGTTCTCAGGTTAAGAGAAATTATTTATTTGAATAATCCATCTAAAATACAAAACGGCAAGCAAGGCTAAAGCTTAGCAAAAGACTATTCAAAAACAGGAACCAGAAGCATGTTTCGAATAAAACAGCCATACAGAGTGTGGCGAGAGACAGGAATCAATAGCTCTCTGATTAGTGACCGGGAGCAGGTGAGCGTCCCAGGTGAAAATAATCAGCACCCATGGCAACAAAGAAACAAACCAGGGAGCCGAAAAAGAACTAAGGACATACTAAACAAAGCAAAACATGATCCGGGCAACGGATCATCACACAAAGTGTAATTTTTTCAAACAAAGCAACAGCTGGAACTTTCATCCCGGGAGGGAAAACAAACTGAAAAGTAGAAACAAATAGGACAAAGCTGGTAAGTGGAATGGTCCCGCCTGTTGTTTTGGGGGGCAGGGATGGATTCTTTCAAAGCGGCCATCTTGGCGGAAAGGGACTTTTAGACACGACGACTGTGGCAACAGAGCGGCTTTGTGGGCCTGGAATGACAAACTGCCACTCAGAGGACCGCCAACCTGGAACCTGGGCCCCTCCTCCATGAAAGGCCTGACGAGTGAGCTCCTGGAGCGCCGTGCAGATCTTTTGACATTTCCACAGGTTTGAATCTGAAGCGATCGGACGGGGGAGGAAGTGGAAGAGGTCCTTCATTCCACGGACAAACACCCTTTGACAGGTGCGAGGATTGTCTTCCCAAAGTCTGCCATGACTAACAGGATGGGCGCAACAAACACGCTTAGGGGGGAAAAGGTCTTGAAGAGAGCAGCTTTTGGTGTGAACACACACACACACCCAAATAAGTAAAATAATAATAATAATGGATTAGATTTATATAAGAAACCATCTGCAAAGTAAAAAATTATGTGTACTAATAATGGCATGTTGTGCGTGATCTACTAAAACTGCAGGCCTCATCCACTAAAGGCCTGCAAGGTGTAAGAATAATATTACCCCCCAAAAAAGTGGAATAAAAGAGCAAATGTAACAAGAAAAAGTTGCAATGTTGACTCTAATAACACAAAGCTGCCTTTAAATCATTGCTCAAAATATAATAATGAATCAAAATCAATGTTGTTATGAATTATTGACATGTTTGACATACTTGACGTCAAATAATTGACCTTGAAATATTTTTGGGGAGGAAAATGTTGCATATTTTGAGTGTTTGCCATTGAAAAAACTAAACAAAGTTTTCTTTGACAAAAAGGGAATTAAAACAAACAAATTTAAAAAAAACTTTAAACAATAATACAAATGTATAATCGGCGGAAAGATCTCAAAATTGATCTGCAGGTTTAAGTGTTGAAAGTTTAAAAAAAAATAAAAACAGGATTTTTTTTTAGCAGTTTATCAGTGGGACCATTTTGGGTCCCCAAGAATTTTAGTGTTGTTGTTTTTTTTAATTATTTATTAATTAGGTAAAATCAATGTTATGAATTATTCACCTATTCATGGCTCCAATTATGTCTTTCCGATTACTTATCTTCCACTTTGATATATTTTGGGGGAAAATATAGAATATGTTGTGTGTTTGCTATAAAAAAGTTTTCTATGACAAACGGGCATAAAAAAAAAAGTAATTAAAACTTATAATTGATGGAAAGATCTGAAATTGATCTGGAGATTAAACAGTTGAAAGTTAAAAAAAAAAAATTTTTTTTAAACATTTATAAAAAAGTAGTGGGACCATTTTGGGTCCCCAAGTATTTTAGTGTTGTTTTTTTGTTTTTTTTTATCAATTAATTAGTTAAAATCAATATTATGAATTATTCACCTATTTATGGCTCCAATTTTGTCTTTCCGATTACTTATCTTCTACTTTGATATATTTTGGGGGCAAATATAGAATATTTTGTGTTTGCTATAAAAAAAAGTTTTCTATGACAAAAGGGCATAAAAAAAAAAAAAAGTTATTAAAACTTATAATTGATGGAAAGATCTGAAATTGATCCGGAGATTAAAGTGTTGAAATTTAAAGAAAAATACAATTTAAAATTTAAAAAAGTAGTGGGACCATTTTGGGTCCCCAAGAATTTTAGTGGGATTTTTTTTTTAAACTGTCATTGCTCAAAAAAATTATAATTAATCAAAATCAATATTGTTATGAATTATTGACACATTCAAGGTTCCAATTACTTCACATTAAATATTTGACTTTGATATAGTTTTGGGGGGGAAATGTTGCATAATTTGAGTGTTTGCCATTAAAAAAACTAGGTTTTATTTAACAAAAAGGGAATTAAAACAAACAAATTAAAAAAAACATTAAACAATAATAAAAACCTATAATAGGCGGATAGATCTCAAAATTGATCTGCAGATTTAAGTGTTAAAAGTTAAAAAAAACTAAAAACAGGATGACCTTTTTAAAACACATTCCCCAAGAATTTTAGTGTTGTTGTTTTTTTTATTACTTATCAATTAGGTAAAATCAATGTTATGAATTATTCACCTATTTATGGCTCCAATTATGTCTTTCTGATTACTTATCTTCCACTTTGATGTATTTGCGGGGAAATATATAGAATATGTTGTGTGTTTGCTACGAAAAGTTTTCTATGACAAAAGGGCATAAAAAAAGTACTTAAAACTTATAATTGATGGAAAGATCTGAAATTGATCTGGAGATTAAAGTGTTGAAAGTTACAAAAAAAAAAAAAAATGTAGGTCCCCAAGTGAAAGTAAAAAATTAAATTTAAAAAAGGATGACCTTTTTTAATACTTTTATCTGTGGGACCCTTTTGGATCCCCAATAATTTTAGTGTTTTTTTTTCGTTTTTTTAAATGTCATTGCTCAAAAAATAATTCAATGTTAGGAATGGCTCCAATTATGTCTTTCCAATTACTTCTATTGCACTTTGATATATTTTGGGGGAAAATATAGAATATTTTGAGTGTTTGCTATAAAAAAAAAAGTTTTCTATGACAAAAGGGCATAAAACAAACAGATTAAACATTTTTTTTAACTAATTAAAACTTATAATTAATGGAAATATATGAAATTGATCTTAAGATTAAAGTATTGAAAGTAAATAAAAAATTTTAAAAAATTAAAAAAAAATTTTTTTTTAAAATAGAATTTTAGTGGGATTTAAAAAAAACAAAAAAAACAACTATCATTGCTCAAAAAATAATAATCAATTGAAATCAATGTTGTTATGAATTATTGACCTATGTACGGCTCCAATTACTTCTATTCCACTTAGAAATTTTTTGGGGGGGGAAATATTGCATATTTTGTGTTTTTGACGTAAAAACAGAGTTTTCTTTAACAAAAAGGCCACAAAACATTAAAAAATATACATGCTGATCATCAGGACACACACAATGTGCATATATAATAATTCTGCACATGCTGTGTGATTTATTAAGACTAAAACTGTTCTGCGAGCAGTATTTTGTGTCTTTATTTAGCAAATGTGCAAACTGACAAAGTTCCACACACGGCTGTGACAAAGAAGGCGATCGCGCTGCAGCTCCATCCTACATTTGATTGTCAACATATATGGACTGTCAAAGGTAAAAATATTACACATATTGTCTATTTAGCAATATCATTTCATAATTTTATAGCTGCTGGATGACTTAAGGGACAAAATCAATTGATGTTTTTGGTGTCTGCTGGCATATTTAAATGACACTTGCTTTTTCATATAGAAGATATATTATTAACATATCTCCTATATAACAAAACACTTCTTGCAATATGCATTTTCTTGCGTCTGGAGCACACGCTCACAGTTAGTGCTAGCCTCGCTAATGAGCGCACCTTCAGCGCTAAAAAAAAGAAAAGGTTCCCATTTTAGACGTACCATAGGACTGCCTCTATAATGCCCATAAAATCTGATACATAATATATTTGTGTAAAACATCATGATAACATGAATGTGCAGTAAATGAGTGTCTCCATGGTGACAGCAGGTAGTACACGCAAAATGCTCATTTAAACAAGGCGGTCTGCACCAGTTATCAATTGCACACGCAGTCTTGGTAGATCACATGCCCACTAACAGTACACGCTAATAGCACACCCTGCTATTTGGATCTTAGTAGATCAGGCCCTTTGAGTACGACTGATAACAAGTACAAAAACATAAATGACGTTTACCTGCTGTCACCATGGAGACACTCATTTACTGCCTGCCTATGTGCTCCGACCTGTGGTGTTTTACTACGTTGTGGAACATGCAGCACACAACAATGATCTATGCCACCTTTTTCTGGGCTGTCTACACTGGAAGCACAATCTCAAAAATCTATCTTTGATAGATGATGCGCTGCAATGATCCAGGCACAAGAAAATGCATGTTACGCAATATTTTATTTTTCTTCAGAGATACATGAAATGTAATTCATGAAAAAAATAAAATTTGTTTTGCTGGCTCCAAATCGGCCCTAAAGTCATCCAGCACCTATAAAAGTAAATTGCTGGATAGACGAGACGATAAGTTTATTTTTCCATCGCCTCCTTCCTTGCAGCCATTTGTGCGTAACTGTGCCAGTTTACTTACTTAAACGTGCCAAATAAAGACGCAAAACACTTTCAGGTTTGAAAAATCACATTGCGAGCGCTAAGATACTACATTTTACACTGCAAAAAGTCAGTGTTCAAAAACAAGGAAAAACCTTACAAAAATTAGGGGTATTTTATTTAAACTAAGCAAAATTATCTGCCAATAGAACAAGAAAATTTGGCTTGTCAAGACTTTCCAAAACAAGTAAAATTAGCTAACCTCAATGAACCCAAAAATACCTTAAAATAAGTATATTCTCACTAATAACAAGTGCACTTTTCTTGGTAGAAAAAAAAAAAAGACCTTTATTCTCAATATGTTGAAAACTAATCTTAAATTAAGTAAATGCTAGTGCTATTATATTGACATAATGATATGCGCTCGGGATTACATTTCTTGAAACCAGCAAATTTATACTAAAAACTAATTTATTTTTCTTAATGGAAAGGCAACAAGGCAACCGCTTGTTACTCTCGGGGTTTCCTAGCCGCTCAGTCAAATCATACACTGCAAAAACTGAAATCTAAGTAAGATTA
The DNA here is from genome assembly GCF_033978785.1 of Entelurus aequoreus. Taxonomy (NCBI): domain Eukaryota; kingdom Metazoa; phylum Chordata; class Actinopteri; order Syngnathiformes; family Syngnathidae; genus Entelurus; species Entelurus aequoreus. The sequence continues at coordinate 18,945,576 of NC_084737.1, forward strand.
AATATCTCAAATAAGGGTGATATTTGCTTATTTTCTGTCTGATAAGATAGTTCTTGTCACTAAGCAGATTTTATGTTAGAGTGTTTTACTTGTTTTAAGTGTTTTGGTCCTAAATGATCTCAGTAAGATATTACAGCTTGTAGCTGAGATTTGATGACCTATATTGAGTAAAACATGCTTGAAACTAGAATATCAACTGATGCAAAGCTGTGTCATCAACACTCACAAGTATAAAACTACTTTTTTAAAGGAATCATTTCTTACTTCAAGCATGAAAAAAAATATCATGATGCCGAGCGCATATCATTATGTCAAGATAATGGCACTAGCATTTACTTAATTTAAGAATATTTTTCAACATATCGAGCAAAAAGGTCTCTTTTTTTTCTACCAAGAAATGTGCACTTGTTATTAGTGAGAATATACTTATTTTAAGGTATTTTTGGGTTCATTGAGGTTAGCTAATTTTACTTGTTTTGGAAAGTCTTGACAAGCCGAATTTTCTTGTTCTATTGGCAGATAATTTTGCTTAGTTCAAATAAAATACCACTAATTTTTGTAATTTTTGTTCTTGTTTTAGAACAGTGGTCCCCAACCTTTTTGTACTTGCGGACCGGTCAATGCTTGAAAATTTGTCCCACGGCCTGAGGGGGCGGGATGGGTAGTAAAAAAAAAAAAAAATAAAAAAAAAATTTTTTT
>NC_084737.1:18956274-18993774 GCF_033978785.1 Entelurus aequoreus
GACTTGGCCCACAAGTCCTTCACGACCCCCCTTCCCCGTGTAACAAACTCCATTATCTCATCGCTCACGGCTTTGGGAAGACTCCACTAAATCTTAGGCAACTTTGATGAGAAGTCGATGTTTTTCCCCCAAAAGTGTGAATGATGTGTCATCGTGTTGTATTATAAGAGCTAAATAATATCGTATCGGTCGTCATTTGAACAGAGCATGTTTTACAGGCCGATGTAACTAGACAAGTAAAAAAAAACTCATTTAATTATTTAGGACATACAGCACACTTTAATTAATTAAGTAGGATTTGTGGCGACACAAGACAGAACCTGCAGGTCAACCCTGAAGAACACTTTGCAGAACCAACGTGTGCGCTTCCAGGTCTTTTCCACTTTTTACACGCCACTGGAAGTTAAAGGGCTTGAGATTCATGGCTCTTTGAAGGGAGTCGTTCAAAAGATTGGAATGAAGTTTTCTAGCTGTTTTGTTTTATTTTTATTCAAAGAAACTATTTGGTTTGCATAAATATTACCCTATTAGTGGCAAATATTCAGAAAAATTGGCTATAATTGTATTTTTTGTTGTGATTTGCATTGTAAAAAATCCATAAGGTGATACCATATTTCCATGTTTTGGCAGTGACATCTCTAGTTTCAATTTTTCCTCACTTAAAACACAAATAATTAATAGGAATAAAAAGCATTAACGGATATTAAAAGTATAAATGAAACGACAATAAATGTACACATATATACACACACACACACACATATATATATACACACATACATGTATACATACATACACACACATAAATACATACACACATATTTCTACTAAAATATATGTATATGCATATACCTTGCGGTTGGAGTGTCCGCCCTGAGATCGGTAGGGCCGAGTCATACCAAATACTATAAAAACGGGACCCATTACCTCTCTGCTTGACACTCAGCATCAAGTGTTGAAATTGGGGGTTGAATCACCAAAAATTATTCCCGGGCGTGGCCACCGCTGCTGCTCACTGCTCCCCTCACCTCCCAGGGGGTGATCAAGGGTGATGGGTCAAATGCAGAGACTAATTTCACCACACCTAGTGTGCGTGTGACAATCATTGGTACTTTAACTTTAATACACACATACACACACATATATATATATATATATATACACATACGCATATATATATATATATATATACACATACGCATATATATATATATATATATATATATATATATATATATATATATATATATATACATACGCATATATATATATATATATATATATATATATATATATATATATATACATACGCATATATATATATATCAATCAATCAATCAATGTTTATTTATATAGCCCTAAATCACAAGTGTCTCAAAGGGCTGTACAAGTTAGGACTGTCACACTAGTGCAGGGGTCGGCAACCTTTACCACTCAAAGAGCCATTTTGGCAAGTTTCACAAATTAAAGAAAGTAATGGGAGCCACACAAAAAAATTTTAAATTTAAAATGAAAAACACCGCATACAAAGCTTAAACGCTTTGTGCTATGTTAATTAGGGGTCTCCGACACACGCACCGGCACGCACTTTAATGTGGAAATTTGATGTTAGTGCAGCCCGTGAGTTTTGAATGAATGGCACTTGATAGCGTCATACTTGCCAACCCTCTCATTTTTCCCGGGAATACTCCCGAATATCAGAGCGTGATGACACTGCATTTGGCGCCCTCTACAGTCTGCCCTAACAGTGTACCTGCTCGACCACACGTAGAATGCAATTTCAGCTTGCTCACGTAAGTCACAGCAAGGCGTACTAACTCAGCAGCCACACATCTTACACTGACGGTACCAATACCCAGAATTCCATGCAGCCCTAACTCTTCCGCTCAACCAACGCACGGAGAAGGGGGGGGGGTGTTGATGTGTGGGGGGATTTGGTGGTAGCGGGGGTGTATAATGTAGACCGGAAGAGTTAGGGCTGCATGGGATTCTGGGTAATGGTTGTGTTGTGTTTATGTTGTGTTACGGTGGGATGTTCTCCAGAAATGTGTTTTTCATTCTTTTTTGGTGTGGGTTCACAGTGTGGCGCATATTTGTAACGTAACAATGTTAAAGTTGTTTGATACGGCTACCGTCAGTGTAAGCTGTGTGGCTGATGACCAAGTATGCTTTGCTGTCTCCTGTGTGTGCAAGTAATAACAACATGCAACATGTGGCTGGACTGGCACGTTGTATGTAAATGCTATAGAGGACAATTACTGCAGTGCAATTAGGGCACGCCCTTTATTTAGTAATTAGAGTGTAAATAGGATTATTTTTTCCCTGGGAGTAATCTATGAGGGACACTGAGATCCATAAATCTCCTGGGAAAATCGGGGGGGTCGGCATGTATGTAGCTGAGCCGCATCAGAGTGGTCAAGGAGCCGCATGCGGCTCCGGAGCCGCGGGTTGCCGACCCCGGCACTAGTAAATAAATAAAATTTAAGTGTGTTTGTCCTGGGTTTGGTTAGTGCCCAGAGGAACATGTGCTTACTAAGATCTGGTGAGTCAAAGGATTCTCCCAGCCAGCCAAAAGTATTTAAACGAGAGATCATCATGGACAACAGAGGTGGAATTCCAGAAGGAGATGAAAATAGTTGAGTTGCTGCGTGGCTGCAGGTGTTATTTCAGCCTGGCAGCAGCGGTCCTGCATCCTACATGGACTGTAGGTGGACGTGTCCAATCAGGGGACATGTGCATAGAAAACTGGATCTAGACTCTGGAAGACCGTTTCCATTGCAACGCACTACTGGCTTCTGGCAACAAATGTGCGTTCCTACTTCCGGGATCAAACACGAGTGTGTGTTGTAATCATGGCAGACTTGGTAACAGACAACGAAGACGACTATTTTGAGGATTCACAACCTTATCTTTTTGAAGCTGAATATACTGAGGATGACCTGCTGCTTCTAGAAGCCAGCACGGAGGAAGGGTGAGACGTTGGAGCAGACGGAAGTCGAGAGTGTGAGGTGAAAGTGAATCGAAGCTGCAATTGTGGAATTTGAAGCCATGCTATTTTGACATAAATGGAGTGCTAACCCAAATAAACCGGAAACATTTTAGTCAAGCCGGCCGGCTTGACTAAACTGTCCACTGAGTAAGTCACTACACTATTGTTCATAATACATGCAGCACATCACCGTACAACTACAGTACATACACTGTCTGGCTAGCTGTGTACAAACAAAACATGAAATAATAGTCTAGACTCTGGAAGACCAGCCAATAGAAAGCAAGACACTAATATTGATTTGAATATGTGATGTTTGTTACACACAACAGGGGGGATTCAGTCCACAGATTGTTTTCGTATTCTCTTTACAAATTGTACAAGTGTACTTAACATGTAACTTTCACTGTTTATAGCTTACTATTGCTCTAATAACATGCCTATATTATAAATAATACAATAATAGAAATAAGCCTTACAGTACAAACACTTTTTAGGACTCAAAATACAAAACTGGCAAAGACCACTTCCTGAAAATTGATGCTGTTGAGAACCGATATCGATTCCAAGGTACCAGGAATTGATGCAGTATTGGTTCAAATGTGAAAAGGACCTCATACTAGCGCTCGGAAACGATACAATATCAAAATACATTGTGATGGACACGTCATTGATATCAGTGAAACATGTAATGGGTAAAATGTCCGACCGTAGTCAGACCAATGTGGTCTGTAAATGATGCAAGGCAAGAGCGCTAACACCACACCACCTTAGCTGTGCTCACCCTTTAGAGCACAGCTGTGACTTGCTGCCACTAAACCTGCAGAGAAGAGCACTTCTCAGGTTTCTCTATGTTTACATTTTCACACTTTGCACTATTTTATTACGATTTATGAAGCATTTCTTAAATATTACTTCATTTTTAAGAGCTTATTGTTAAGTGTTCAATGTGATTTTAATATTTTGTTGACATTGTTGGAGTGTTTTCATGCTTGTGTTGACATTTCGGCCTTGATCGCTCAGGGATTGTAATCACAGGAAGTTACACAGCTAATAAAATATATTTGTATCCTCCTCCATATGAGGTCATAAAAAATATCAGTAATTATCAATATCAACCGAAATATTAATGATATTTAAACAATTACTGCAAAACAAAAAATAATTTGAATAGTTAAATAAGAATAACAGGGCAAATTAATGTTACACAGCTGCACTAGACCTGCAGAAAATAGTTCACACATTTATTGTGATACACTTTTCAGCCGTATCATCCAGCCCTACCCCACAGTGGATGTCCGAGTGGTGCTGTACAACTTTACCTAAAACTAAAAATAGAGGTGCATGTTAGAACGTTGGCATGAAATCCATCCACACAGCAGGATGCAGAGCAGTGACATTAAAGTTGGAATTCTCTAAATTCTCTAAAACAGAATCAAGACCAATCTTAAACATTCACACTAAACAACCCCAGTGACATCTACTACTTCAACTATTCAGCCTGAAGCAGAGAAACATGAACATTCCTGAAGACAATCACTGGTTTCAACGTGTGAGGGGTCAGGTGACCACTTTGTCATCCTTCTCTCTGATTGGCTCACGCGTTCTTTTATTCACGTCCTTCTGTCATCTCAGTTTTCAACAGCAGTAATCGGTCAGGCTTTGTCATTGATAGAATTGAATTGGAATTTTGGAGACTTTCCTGAAAAAATTTGCAATGTTGCACAGGTGTTGGACTCTTCAACCTTCTCACACCTGCAAAAGTCCTCCGACTGATTGTCCCATCCCAAGATGAAGAGGACAGCAGGAGACAACGTATTTGATATGCGTAAAACGAAACACTGGTGCAGCTGGGAGTGCACAAGAAAAATCAAGACCGCGTGCAGGTGGGAGTGCACAAGAAAAATCAAGAATGAGTACAGCTGGGAGTGAACGAGAAATATCAAGAAATAGTGCAGCTGTCAAGTGCACAATACAAAACAAAAACTAGTGCAGCTGGGAGTGCACAATAAAAACGAGAACTAGTGCAGCTCGGAGTGCACAAGAAAAAACAAGAACTAGTGCAGCTGGGAGTGCACAAGAAAAATAAGAACTAGTGCAGCTGGGCGCGCACAACAAAAACAAGAACTAGTGCTGCTGGGAGTGCGCAAGAAAAAACAATAACTACTGCAGCTGTCGAGTGCACAATAAAAATCAAGAACTAGTACAGCTGTCGAGTGCACAATAAAAAACAAGAACTAGTGCAGCTGGGAGTGCACAATAAAAAACAAGAACTAGTGCAGCTGGCAGTGCACAATAAAAAAAAACAAGAACTTGTGCAGCTGGGAGTGCACAATAAAAAACAAGAACTAGTGCAGCTGGGAGTGCGCAAGAAAAAACAATGACTACTGCAGCTGTCGAGTGCACAATAAAAAACAAGAACTAGTGCAGCTGGGAGTGAACAAGAAAAATCAAGAACTAGGCAGCTGTCCAGTGCACAATAAAAAACAAGAACTAGTGCAGCTGGCAGTGCACAATAAAAAAAACAAGAACTTGTGCAGCTGGGAGTGCATAATAAAAAAAACAAGAACTTGTGCAGCTGGGAGTGCACAATAAAAAGAAGAACTAGTGTAGCTGGGAGTGCACAAGAAAATAACAAGAACTAGTGCAGCTGGGAGTGCACAATAAAAAAACAAGAACTAGTGTAGCTGGGAGTGCACAAGAAAAATCAGGAACTACTGCAGCTGTGGAGTGCACAATAAAAAACAACAACTAGTGCAGCTGGGAGTGCACAAGAAAAAGAAGAACTAGTGTACCTGGGAGTGCACAAGAAAAAAACAAGAACTAGTGCAGCTGGGAGTGCACAATAAAAAAAACAAGAACTTGTGCAGCTGGGAGTGCACAAGAAAAAGAAGAACTAGTGTAGCTGGGAGTGCACAAGAAAATAACAAGAACTAGTGCAGCTGGGAGTGCACAATAAAAAAACAAGAACTAGTGTAGCTGGGAGTGCACAAGAAAAATCAGGAACTACTGCAGCTGTGGAGTGCACAATAAAAAACAACAACTAGTGCAGCTGGGAGTGCACAAGAAAAAGAAGAACTAGTGTACCTGGGAGTGCACAAGAAAAAAACAAGAACTAGTGCAGCTGGGAGTGCACAATAAAAAAAACAAGAACTTGTGCAGCTGGGAGTGCACAAGAAAAAGAAGAACTAGTGTAGCTGGGAGTGCACAAGAAAATAACAAGAACTAGTGCAGCTGGGAGTGCACAATAAAAAAACAAGAACTAGTGTAGCTGGGAGTGCACAAGAAAAATCAGGAACTACTGCAGCTGTGGAGTGCACAATAAAAAACAACAACTAGTGCAGCTGGGAGTGCACAAGAAAAAGAAGAACTAGTGTACCTGGGAGTGCACAAGAAAAAAACAAGAACTAGTGCAGCTGGGAGTGCACAATAAAAAAACAAGAACTAGTGCAGCTGGGAGTGCACAAGAAAAATCAGGAACTACTGCAGCTGTCGAGTGCACAATAAAAAACAACAACTAGTGCAGCTGGGAGTGCACAATAAAAAACAAGAACACACGCAGCTGTCGAGTGCACAATAAAAAACAAGAACTAGTGCAGTTGGGAGTGCACAACAAAAAAACAAGAACTAGTGCAGCTGGGAGTGCACAACAAAACACAACGACTAGTGCAGCTAGGAGTGCACAAGAAAAACAACAACTACTGCAGCTGGGAATCCACAATAAAAAACAATAACTACTGCAGCTGCCGAGTGCACAATAAAAAACAATAACTAGTGCAGCTGGGAGTGCACAAGAAAAAACAAGAACTCGTGCAGCTGGGAGTGCACAATAAAAAACAAGAACTAGTGCAGCTGGGAGTGTACAAGAAAAAACAAGAACTACTGCAGTTGTCGAGTGCGCAATAAAAAACAAAAACTAGTGCAGTTGTCGAGTGCACAACAAAAATCAAGAACTAGTACAGCTGTCGAGTGCACAATAAAAAACAAGAACTAGTGCAGCTGGGAGTGCACAATAAAAAAACAAGAACTAGTGCAGCTGGGAGTGCACAATAAAAAACAAGAACTAGTGCAGCTGGGAGTGCACAAGAAATAAACAAGAACTCGTGCAGCTGGGAGTGCACAAGAAAAAACAAGAACTAGTGCAGCTGGTAGTGCACAAAAAAAACAACTACTGCAGCTGTTGAGTGCACAATAAAAAACAAAAACTAGTGCAGCTGGGAGTGCACAAGAAAAATCAAGAACTAGTGCAGCTGGGAGTGCACAAGAAATAAACAAGAACTCGTGCAGCTGGGAGTGCACAGGAAAAAACAAGAACCAGTGCAGCTGGTAGTGCACAAAAAAAAAACAACTACTGCAGCTGTTGAGTGCACAATAAAAAACAAAAACTAGTGCAGCTGGGAGTGCACAAGAAAAATCAAGAACTAGTGCAGCTGGGAGTGCACAGGAAGCCTAGGGAAAGCTATGCCAATACAAGGCAGACTAAATGCACTCACCAAACAATTGACATACAAGCAGCAAAGTTCAACAACTGAACCTAAATAGACTTGATCCCTAAGCAAGAACAGGTGTGATGCAAACCAAGTCAAGGTGTGGCAAAGACAACTCACAGGAAGTGGAAACTAGAAAATAAGAGCGCTGGACAGGAACTAAAGACCAAACACAGGAAAACACAAACACATTGGACCGAGTCTGCTGATCCAAGACGAGCAAACAGGGAGAGCAGACTTTGGAGAAGCAGAGTGGAGGATGGAGGTCTGGTAAGAAACTAAGGTCAGGGCAAACGCTGGTTTTGTTCCTGGTCCGCAAAAGGATGACTTTTTGAGTCGAGCAAAGCAATCTGTCAGCGAGATGATAAATCGTGTGTGTTTGTCATCTCGCACGCTTGATGAGTCACGCTTCAAAGCAGGCCACTTCTTTATCGGCCGCACTGAGTTTATGAACTCACCTGCTGAATCATCCTGTCTAGACTTTGGGCCTGCAGGGGTTCTGTCCCTCGGTCCATCAGACTAACCCACAAGAAGATTGTGTTGGCCTTACCAATGGCGGATTTAACACTAACAGGTGTGACATGTGTGTCTGATCTCAGGTCAGCCTGCTGTGGATTGGACATTCCTACCTTTGAAGTCACATTTCTATTAAAAAAAAAGGTTTACCCGTACTGTGCAGTTGGTGTGTTTGGGTGGGCAAATCAAGCACTCCTTTTGTTGCTTGTTGTGGACTTCCCCTGAGCTCAGTGTAAACAAACATGGCGCCGATTGCGTGGAACTTCACAGGAAGACTTTTGGCAAGGAGAGGAAAAAACATTGTGCTACCTTCATAACAATATGTAATTTGTACTATATACACACTGCAAGTATATATATATAAAATGTAGTAACAGACACCTTCATAACAATATGTAATATGTACAATATACACACTGCAAGTATATATATATAAAATGTAGTAACAGACACCTTCATAACAATATGTAATATGTACAATATACACACTGCAAGTATATATATATATATAAAATGTAGTAACAGACACCTTCATAACAATATGTAATATGCACAATATACACACTGCAAGTATATATATAATGTAGTAACAGACACCTTCATAACAATATTTAATATGCACAATATACACACTGCAAGTATATATATAATGTAGTAAAAGACACCTTCATATTAATATGTAATATGTACAATATACACACTGCAAGTACATATATAATTTCGTAACAGACACCTTCATAACAATATGTAATATGTAAAGTATACACACTGCAAGTATATATATATAATGTAGTAACAGACACTCTCATAATAATATGTAATATTTACAATACATAAATTATTGTACATTACAATACATATACATTATATACAAGTATGTATATAATGTAGTAACAGACACCTTCATAACAATATGTAACATGTACAATATACACACTGCAAGTATATATTTGTATATTTGTATATATATATATATATATATATATATATATATATATATATATATATATATATATATATATATATATATATATATATATATATATATATATATATATAATGTAGTAACAGACACCTTCATAATAATATATAATATGTACAATATACACACTGCATATATATACACTACCGTTCAAAAGTTTGGGGTCACATTGAAATGTCCTTATTTTTGAAGGAAAAGCACTGTACTTTTCAATGAAGATCACTTTAAACTAGTCTTAACTTTAAAGAAATACACTCTATACATTGCTAATGTGGTAAATGACTATTCTAGCTGCAAATGTCTGGTTTTTGGTGCAATATCTACATAGGTGTATAGAGGCCCATTTCCAGCAACTATCACTCCAGTGTTCTAATGGTACAATGTGTTTGCTCATTGGCTCAGAAGGCTAATTGATGATTAGAAAACCCTTGTGCAATCATGTTCACACATCTGAAAACAGTTTAGCTCGTTACAGAAGCTACAAAACTGACCTTCCTTTGAGCAGATTGAGTTTCTGGAGCATCACATTTGTGGGGTCAATTAAACGCTCAAAATGGCCAGAAAAAGAGAACTTTCATCTGAAACTCGACAGTCTATTCTTGTTCTTAGAAATGAAGGCTATTCCACAAAATTGTTTGGGTGACCCCAAACTTTTGAACGGTAGTGTATATAATGTAGTAACAGACACCTTCATAACAATATGTAATATGTAGATTATTTACCCTATTTTGGTCATTTTAATCATTGCCGGACTGATTTTTTCTGCGCATTTATTTCCGTTTCCATAGCAACGCACTTCTGGCTTCTGGCAACAAACGTGTGTTCCTACACTCGTCAAACACGAGTGTGTGTTCTAATCATGGCAGACTTGGTAACAGACAACGTAGACGACTATATTTGGACAAATGACGATTGACAACCTTACCTTTTTGAGGCTGAACATACTGAGAATGAACTGCTGCTTCTAGAAGCGAGCACGAAGAAAGAGTGAGACATTGGAGCAGACGGAAGTTGAAAGAGTGAGGTGAAAGTACCTTTGGCGCTGTGAATGTAGAACTTGGAGCCAAGCTATTTCGACATAAATGGAGTGCTTACCCAAATAAACCGGAAAAATATTTCCGACCAGCTTAACCAAACTGTCCATTGAGTAAGTCACTGTACTATTGTTCATAATACATGCAGCACGTGACCATACAACTACAGTACATACACTGTCTGGCTAGCTGTGTACTAACAAAACATGAATTAATACTTTACAGATACTGTAATATGATTGTTCGTGTTTTTCACTCAGTACAGATTGGTGTCCTATCACATTGTTGTGTATTGCAAACTCTAACTAATTATTGGCGGCGTTGAGCTGGGGAAAAAGGTGTTTTTTAACGAGTTTGCTTGGTAAAACGCTCCTGTTACAAATAGCCAGGAGCTGGACATAAAAGTCCACGGTTAAAAAGAGTAGAAGGTCTTTTTAATAGGATTATTCCATAAATCACTGAGGGTTTGTACGTTCATGGCAAAAAAAAGAAATGAGCGGGTCATTAAAACACCAAACACACACACACTTTTGTTTTATGAGCGCTGGCTAACCTGAGCCACGTGGAGTCCGGACAACCTCATTAGAAGGGATTTTATCGGAGAAGTTTTAAGTAAGTGCTGCTTTTCGGTCTGGTAACAAACTTACCATGTAAAACAATCATAACATCCTGGAATTATCAAAGTCGTACAAGGTGACATACAAACTTCAGCTGTCCTCATAACTCCCAAATAGTCCTTCTAGTAAAGTGTCACACTTCAACACATCAGTTAACGTCATGCGATAACACATGAAAGAGCCGAGCTGCTCTTTTAATTGGAGGCACATGTGAGGCCTCCGTTTCCTTCTGTAATAAGATGTAATTATGGCGCGCATGTGTGTGCGTGTGTGTGTGTGTGTGTGTGTGTGTGTGTGTGTGTGTGTGTGTGTGTGTGTGTGTGTGTGTGTGTGTGTGTGTGTGTGTGTGTGTGTGTGTGTGTGTGTGTGTGTGCGTGTGCGTGTGCGTGAAAACACTGCAAGGTCTGGTGGTTAATCAGCATACAGTTTTAAATGAGGACCTAAATGTGTCATTAATTAAATAAAATTGGAAATAAATACATAAATGTGTTATTAAATGTTTCATTAATTAAATACTACTGGAATTAAATACATAAATGTGTTATTAAATGTGTCATTAATTAAATACAATTGGAATTAAAAACATAAATGTGTTATTAAATGTGTCATTATTTTAATAAAATTGGAATTAAATACATAAATGTGTTATTAAATGTGTCATTAAATAAATACAATTGGAATTAGATAAATACATGTATTATTAAATGTGTCATTAATTAAATAAAATTGGAATTAAATACATAAATGTGTTATTAAATGTGCCATTAATTAAATACAATTGGAATTAAATACATAAATGTGTTATTAGACGTGTCATGAATTAAATACAATTGGATACATAAATGTGTTATTAAATGTGTCATTAATTAAATAAAATTGGAATTAAGTACATACATGTGTTATTAAATCTGTCATTAATTAAATAAAATTAGAATTAGATACATAAATGTGTTATTAAATGTGTCATTGGTTAAATAAAGTTGGAATTAAATACATAAATGTGTTATTAGATGTGTCATTAACTGAATACAATTGGAATTAGATACATGCATGTGTTATTAAATGTTTCATTAATTAAATAAAATTGGAATTAAATATATAAATATGTTATTAAATACAATTGGAATTAAGTACATACATGTGTAATTAAATGTGTCATGAATTAAATAAAATTGGAATTCAATACACAAATGTGTTATTAAATGTGTCATTAATTAAATACAATTGGAATTAAATACATACATGTGTTAATAGATATGTCATTAATTAAATACAATTTGAATTAGATACATAAATGTGTTATTAAATGTGTCATTAATTAAATACAATTTGAATTAAATACATACAGTACATGTGTTATTAAATGTGTCATTAATTAAATACAATTGGAATTAGATAAATACATGTGTTATTAAATGTGTCATTAATTAAATAAAATTGGAATTAAATACATAAATGTGTTATTAAATGTGTCATTAATTAAATAAAATTGGAATTAAGTGCATACATGTGTTATTAAATGTGTCATTGATTAAATACAATTAGAAATAAATACATAAATGTTTTATTAAATGTGTAATTAATTAAATACAATTTGAATTAAATACATAAATGTGTTATTAGATGTGCCATTAATTAAATAAAATTGGAATTAAATATATAAATATGTTATTAAATAAAATTGGAATTAAGTACATACATGTGTAATTAAATGTGTCATGAATTAAATAAAATTGGAATTAAATACATAAATGTGTTATTAAATGTGTCATGAATTAAATACAATTGGAATTAAATACATACATGTGTTAATAGATATGTCATTAATTAAATACAATTGGAATTAGATACATAAATGTGTTATTAAATGTGTCATTAATTAAATACGATTTGAATTAAATACATACAGTACATGTGTTATTAAATGTGTCATTAATTAAATACAATTGGAATTAGATAAATACATGTGTTATTAAATGTGTCATTAATTAAATAAAATTGGAATTAAATACATAAATGTGTTATTAAATGTGTCATTAATTAAATAAAATTGGAATTAAGTGCATACATGTGTTATTAAATGTGTCATTGATTAAATACAATTAGAAATAAATACATAAATGTGTTATTAAATGTGTAATTAATTAAATAAAATTTGAATTAAATACATAAATGTGCCATTAATTAAATACAATTGGAATTAGATACATACATGTAATATTAAATGTTTCATTAATTAATTACAATTGGAATTAGATATATAAATGTGTTATTAAATGTGTCATTATTCAAATAAAATATGAATTATGAAGATAAATTAATATGTATTAGTTACTAAATCATTAATAATTATGTATTATTATTGAATTTTGTATTTATCATTATAATTTAAATATAATAGATTTATTGAACATTATTTCATATTTAATAACCTATTTCAAAATGTAAATAATTGTTTAATTTTTTTTAAAAAATGTCTGCAATGAGGTGGCGACTTGTCCAGCGTGTACTCCGCCTTCCGCCTGATTGTAGCTGAGATAGGCTCCAGCGACCCCCGCGACCCCGAAGGGAATAAACGGTAGAAAATGGATGGATGGATAAAAAAAAAAGTTTGAATTATTTATTTGTCTTTATTGATAATTTCCTGATTTAATTATTTCACGATGTAATTATTTCATAAACATGTGTGTCAGCACATCACAAATTTCTTTCATCTGTCATACTCAGCCGTCAAAATCAGTGGTCGGGTCCTAACACCTGATTGGTTGCTTCCACTTGCAGAGGAGTACTGCTCGATATCTTGGTGTGAGAGTGCGGAAAAAAACTCAGACAAGTGTAATAAATTCCCCTACTGTAACTGTTACTGTACATGCTCATACTCCTTAAATGTCTGAAATATCTACCAGCAACTCCCCAAAGTATGTCCTCCCGAGGCCGTGTTTGCAAAGACTTCCACAGCAATCATTGGACGAGTTTCCTGCTATTGGAACAATTCATTAAATTGAGAAAAAATTCATCATCTGTGTCCCCGGGATGCAGAGACAGCAGGCAATGTGCAAGTAAAAAAATGTTTGAAATTCTACGCGACACGACGCGTACAAAGCAAAATGATCAAGCCCTGTCCAATTAAAAAGGACAAGAGAGGCAAACAGGAAGTGGAAACAAAAATAAGAGCACTGGACAGGAAATAAAACAGAAACTGAGAAAACTAGTAAATTTTAAACTGCCATGTGAGACCATGACAATAAATGTGCATCATTTTAAATTAATTAATAACGCATTTGACTAGAAGAAGCAATTCCTTAAGGAATTGCGTGTGAATGCTCCAATGCTGAAGTTGAAGTGAAATGCTGACAGAATGTAGTATGAATGTAAGAATAGTTTAAATGTTGGAATCGTTTGAATGTTGAAAAGCTGACGCAGAACTGAAATGCTAATGGTAGGTAGGATGAATGTAGAAATGGTTTAAATGTTGAAATCGTTTAAACGCTGAAATGGTTTGAATGTTGAGGAGTTTGAATTTCCAGGGAAACCGGAATTTGGTTTGGAACTTGGGAAAGTGTTAGTTTGAATGTCCAGGATGAGTGGAATGTGTTGATGTTGGAATGGTTTGAATAGGTTGAAAATTGTAGGAATTGTCCAATTCATTTCAATGGGAACTTCCTGGAAATTTGGAAATTTTGGGAAAAGTGGGATTTTTTTGAAAATGATTAGGAGCATGAATGTCCTAAATGAGCTGAATTGGTCGGTGTTGGAATTGTTTAAATCGGGCAAGAAATGTTGAAGTATTAAATGGTATTAGGGAATTTCGGGAAAATCTGGAATTTTTTTGAACTTGGAAAACGTTTAGTTTGAATTTCCAGAATGGTTGAATGTGTTAAAGGTGGAATGGTTTGAATGGGTTGAAGAATGTGGGAATTGTGGAAGTTTGAAAAATGGCCAATTCATTTTGAATGGGGAAAATGCACTAAAAAAAAAAAAAGGAATTATGGGAAATCCGGGAATTTTTTTTTAGAATTGTTGGAATAGAGCACACACTTCCTGAACAGGCTGAATATTTAGAAGTTAGATCGGTTTGGATCAGATGAAATATGTGGGAGTTGTAGAACTTTGAAGAATGTCCCATTCATTTCAATGGGAATTTCCTAAGAATTTGGGAATTTCGGGAAAAGCGGGATATGTTTTGAAAATGGTAAAAAAAAAACTTGAAAGGTGTGAATTAGAGATGTCGATAAATGCTTTAAAATGTAATATCGGAAATTATCTGTATCGTTTTTTTTTTATTATCAGTATCTTTTTTTCTTGTTTTTGTTTTTTTTATTAAATCAACATAAAAAACACAAGATACACTTACAACTAGTGCACCAACCTAAAAAACCTCCTTCCCCCATTCCATACTCATTCACACACATTCACACAAAAGGGTTGTTTCTTTCTGTTATTAATATTCTGGTTCCTACATTATATATCAATATATATCAATACAATCTGCAAGGAATACAGTCCGTAAGCACACATGATTGTGCGTGCTGCTGGTCCACTAATAGTACTAACCTTTAACAGTTAATTTTACTCATTTTCATTAATTACTAGTTTCTATGGGACTGTTTATATATTGTTTTACTTTCTTTTTTATTCAAGAAAATGTTTTTTATTTATTTATCTTATTTTATTGTTTTGTTTTTTTTAAAAAGGACCTTATCTTCACCATACCTTGTTGTCCAAATTAGGCATAATAATTTGAGATGTCCGATAATATCGGCCATGCTTTAAAATGTAATATCGGAAATTATCGGTATCGTTTTTTTTTTTATTATCAGTATCTTTTTTTTAATTTTTCAATTTTTTTTTTTATTAAATCAACATAAAAAACACAAAATACACTTACAATTAGTGCACCAACCCAAAAAAACTCCCTCCCCCATTCACACTCATTGACACAAAAGGGTTGTTTCTTTCTGTTATTGATATTCTGGTTCCTACATTATATATCAATATATATCAATACAGTCTGCAAGGAATACAGTCCGTAAGCACACATGATTGTGCGTGCTGCTGGTCCACTAATAGTACTAAACTTTAACAGTTAATTTTACTCATTTTCATTAATTACTCGTTTCTATGTAACTGTTTTTATATTGTTTTACTTTATTTTTTGTTCAAGAATTTTTTTTTTTTTAATTTATCTTATTTTTTTTATTTATTTATTTTTAAAAAAAAGGACCTTATCTTCACCATACCTGGTTGTCCAAATTAGGCATAATAATGTGTTAATTCCACGACTGTATATATCGGTATCGGTTGATATCGGTATCGGTAATTAAAGAGTTGGACAATATCGGAATATCGGATATCGGCAAAAAGCCATTATCGGACATCCCTAGTGTGAATAAGTTGAAATGGTTGGTGTTTACATTTTTCAAATCGGTCGAGAAATATTGAAGTAGTAACATGTTGAATTGAGAAATGGTATTACGGAATTCCTGGAATTTCGGGAAAACCGGGAATTTTTCCAGTTCAAAAAACAACTTTGTTTTTTTGCTCTGATTAAGAGGAATGATTTGACGGTGGAACTTGTTGATATGCGTTGAAAAACGTGGAAGGAGTAGTCGTCAAAAAAAAGGGTGGACGTAGGGCTTTGGGAAAGCAGGAATTCTGGGAAAATCCTGGAATTTTTTTGAACTTGGAAAAAGAGAAGTTTGATGGTGGAATATGTCGAAGGTATAATGGTTTGAATAGGTTGAAAAATCTGTAAATGGTGAAAGTTTGAAAAATGAAAAGAAGATTGACTAACTGGTGGAAAGACGCGCCTCCATGCTCTGTTATTATAATGATTAATAACAGCTTATGCTTGTTGCAAGTCCTAAAACTGTGTTTGGGTGGGGGCCGCTATTTAAAGTGCTTCTTTTTAAGTCCACAGACGAGCAGTTTACGAACGTGATGAAATGAGGAGGTCCAAAGCTGCAACGTTGTTGACAAGCGGTGGAAGACACGGCACATACGCTCGCCGAAAGACCCCGAGTGCTAGTCCTGAACATTTATTGTTGCCAAACCCCAGGGGCCTCATGTATTAAATGCACAAAAACCTGCCATACAAAGATGAGATGTATCATAACTGACAACATATGATTTCAACGATGCGCCAAACGGGGATAAAAGTGTTTTGCATTTTTCCCATCATGCATTGCAGTAAATTGAAATGGGTGCCATTTTGAATTATGTGTTGTGCTTGGACATTTTTTTAGGTCGCGTTACAAGTGACCATGTGTGTTGACTTTTTGTGTTGATTTATTTGCGCCCTGAGTGGGAAAAGGTTGTTTGGATTGGGATCATATATAAAAATTGTATTTTCAATGGGAGACAGGTCTGGACAGTCTAGTACCTGCACTCTTATTATGAAGTCATGCTGTTGTAACACGTGGCTTGGCATTGTCTTGCTGAAATAAGCAGGGGCGTCCATGATAACGTTGCTTGGATGGCAATATATGTTGTTCCAAAACCTGTATGTATCTTTCAGCATTAATGGTGCCTTCACAGATGTGTAGGTTACCCATGCCTTGGGCACTAATACACCCCCATACCATGGCTTTTCAACTCTGCGCCTGTAACAATCCGGATGGTTCTTTTCCTTTTTGTTCCGGAGGACACGACGTCCACAGTTTCCCAAAACAATTTGAAATGTGGACTCGTCAGACCACAGAACACTTTTCCACTTTGCATCAGTCCATCTTAGATGAGCTCGGGCCCAGCGAAGCCGGCGGCGTTTCTGGGTGTTGTTGATACATGGCTTTGGCTTTGCATAGTAGAGTTTTAACTTGCACTTGCAGATGTAGCGACCAACTGTAGTTACTGACAGTGGTTTTCTGAAGTGTTCCTGAGCCCATGTGGTGATATCCTTTACACACTGATGTCACTTGTTGATGCAGTACCGCCTGAGGGATCAAAGATCCGTAATATCATCGCTTACGTGCAGTGATTTCTCCAGATTCTCTGAACCTTTCAATGATATTACGGAGCGTAGATGGTGAAATCCCTAAATTCCTTGCAATAGCTGGTTGAGAAATGTTGTTCTTAAACTGTTCGACAATTTGCTCACGCATTTGTTCACAAAGTGGTGACCCTCGCCCCATCCTTGTTTGTGAATGACTGAATGGAAGCTGCTTTTATACCCAATCACGGCACCCACCTGTTCCCAATTAGCCTGTTCACCTGTGGGATGTTCCAAATAAGTGTTTGATGAACATTCCTCAACTTTCTCAGTCTTTTTTGCCACTTGTGCCAGCTTTTTTTAAACATGTTGCAGGCATCAAATTCCAAATGAACTAATATTTGCAAAAAATAAAGTTTTCCAGTTAAAACGTTAAGTATCTTGCCTTTCCAGTCTATTCAATTGAATATAGGTTGAAAAGGATTTGCAAATCATTGTATTCTGTTTTTATTTACCATTTACCCAACGTGTCAACTTCACTGGTTTTGGCTATAAAAATTCACTTCCATGTATAATTCATGGTCATTAACCTGGATTACTCATATTGTCCACAAGACGGAGGTAAACTTGCAAGAATTACACTGTCAGGTATTTAAAATTAAGTCGGAGTTTGGACTCCCCTGACTTAATGCTTCATGTTCATATTTGTGAGGACGTTTAATATTAATATTTTGACACCTATTGCTGTCACAAAGTGTTCCTGGAACTCCAGCACAGCTCGGCCAGTCGGGCGGACGGCAGCAGCCGGAGGTTGCGGCACATTATTGGCCCGTCTTTGCGTCACATACGGCTTCTAGCACATGTAGCTCTCCCGTGTTGTAATAATAAATTGAGTAATCAAACAAAAGTCTTCTCTTGCTGGCATGCTTAAATGTAAAATATTGCTAACCAAATATTGCATCGTTTGCACATAAAAGTCTAATCTGGCTGTGAGCAGGCTACAGTATGAGAACATTTTGTTGTAAGTTACACAATTTATATTTATCTTGGCGGCAATCAGAGTCACTTTTGGCCGCACCCTTCTTCTTCTTTCTTCCTGATGTCCGACCGTTTCTTTTTCCTTTCAGCCTGTGCGCTATCCTACTTTTTGTGTTGCCCACACGAGAAAGAAGCTCCTCCTACTAACTCCTACTGACTTCTTATTGGGCAGAGCTTGCAAATCTCAGCCTTGATGGCTAATTTCAATATATTTTGCGTATTCATAAGGGGGCGTGGCCTGGGACGTTGACCGGCATCTAACAAAGAAATGTGATTTTTTTTTTGTGTGTGTGTACGCACACTTTAATATAGGCGTTTCCAAGCTGTGGCCCTGCCGCCGACGTCTTCAAATTGGCCCGCGAGACGTCATGAGTTTAAAAAGGAATCTTGCTCGCATTTATTTTAAAAGTCCGGCAAATGTGATGCTACTTTTTGTCGCCATCCAGTGGACAAAATGAGTTTTTCCAGATCAATTACCTTTAATTAGTGTCTGAGTAGGACCATACGCAGCATTTACATATATGACCCAATGCAGACAACCTTCCCTAGTCATGGCCCAAAAAATAAATAAATAAATGCAACCAACACAAAATGTCAACAGACATGGTCACAGAACTTTGTGGATATTATAAAAAAATGTCTATTCACCATAAAAATTAAAAAATTGCACCCATTACAAAGCATGATGGGAAAAATGCAAAACACTCTCCACACTTATCCATGTTTTGCGCATTTTAGCTGCTTGGTATTTCTGATTGATTACACATACTGTTAGTATCCAATTATATTAATTATATATATATATGTATGTTAAAAAATATATATATTGTTACTTCACATGCTTTTGGCCCTCAACCAATTTTTTTTACCCAATGTGGCCCTTAAGCCAAAAGGTTTGGACACCCCTCCTTTATTACATCTGATTTTATTCAATTTTTTTGTACGCTCTTTTCTGGATTTGAACGCACACCAATTTTTGGTAGGAAACTTTTAATACATGAGGCCCCTGTTGCACAGCTCCTGATGAAACATGAGACAATAAACTCTGCTCCCAGGCACATAAATCAAAGTGAGTGCATTTAATGACATTTAATTACTCCTTTAAAAGTCACACTTAAGGGAGGGTTTGACTCAACCGAGACCTTGGATTTAAATGCATCGATAAATCACATTCATTTGATGTGCCCTGCAATAAAAAACAAACACTTATCCAAATATCACACAAATAAACATCTTCCTGGTGGTGCTGGTCACCATCTTTGCCTGGCAGTAAACATCTCGCGCGTATGACTCACACTTGCAGCAGATGACAATAAACATGTCGTCCACATGAGAGTGTTTAATAAAAACTGTTTACTGCGTCACGCCTTTTCCACCAGAGTGCAAATATTTGCCTGCCCGTTGTGTGCCTGCATTACGGTAATGCAACGACAACAAAAGGTCAACATGGACGACGTGAAACTTAAGTATTTCTGACACAAGCACAGGTAGCCCAAAACTATTTCTTAAGGCAGCACTAAGTAACTTTCGAACTTCATAAAATACTTTCATAACTTTTGGGACGGTACAACTAGTTGAAGGACACCTCTGTCATGGCCTGAGGAGGTCTGTCTAGTGACATTAAGGAGGGTGTCAGGAGCCCTGCCACGCAAAAATCTGCAAATATGCTGAATTGCTTTACGGCATATGTCACTCCCCCTTTCCACATTCGATGAAAAGACGATGCAAACACCTGCGTGCCGCCAGAAAACTAAAAGAAGAAAAAGAACGCTGACGTGTAATTACTGCTATCGTGGCCAAAGTTACAAAACAACCAAAGAAAGAAAAAGTTTTGTCTGAGGAGACAAAGAAAGAAAAAAGGAGGCTACCTGGATAAAAGGACAGTCAAGGATCAAGAGTGCAATTACTGCTATCATGGCCGAAGCTCCAAAACAACCAAAGAAACGAAAAGTTTTGTCTGAGGAGACAAAGAAAGAAAAAAGGAGGCTACCTGGATAAAAGGACAGTCAAGGATCAAGAGTGCAATTACTGCTATCATGGCCGAAGCTCCAAAACAACCAAAGAAACGAAAAGTTTTGTCTGAGGAGACACAGAAAGAAAAACGGAGGCTATCCAGGTAAAAGGACAGTCAAGGATCAACATTGCAATTACTGCTATCATGGCCTAAGCTCCAAAACAACCAAAGAAACGAAAAGTTTTGTCTGAGGAGACAAAGAAAGAAAAAGGGAGGCTACCCGGATAAAAAGACAGTCAAGGATCAATAGTGCAATTACTGCTATCATGGCCGAGGCTCCAAAACAACCAAAGAAATCAAAAGTTTTGTCTGAGACAAAAAAAGAAAAAGGGAGGCTACCCGGGTAAAGGGACAGTCAAGGATCAACATTGCAATTACTGCTATCATAGCTGAAGCTCCAAAACAACCAAAGAAATGAAAAGTTTTGTCTGAGGAGACAAAGAAAGAAAAAGGGAGGCTACCCGGATAAAAGGACAGTCAAGGATCAATAGTACAATTACTGCTATCATTGCCGAAGCTCCAAAACAACCAAAGAAACGAAAAGTTTTGTCTGAGGAGACAAAAAAAGAAAAAAGGAGGCTACCCGGGTAAAAGGACAGTCAAGGATCAACAGTGCAATTAATGCTATCATGGCCGAAGCTCCAAAACAACCAAAGAAACGAAAAGTTTTGTCTGAGGAGACAAAAAAAGAAAAAGGGAGGCCACCCGGTTAAAAGGACAGTCAAGGATCAACATTGCAATTACTGCTATCATAGCTGAAGCTCCAAAACAACCAAAGAAACTACAAGTTTTGTCTGAGGAGACAAAGAAAGAAAAAGGGAGGCTACTCGGATAAAAGGACCGTCAAGGATCAATAGTGCAATTACTGCTATCATGGCCGAAGCTCCAAAACAACCAAAGAAACTACAAGTTTTGTCTGAGGAGACAAAAAAAGAAAAAAGGAGGCTACCCGGGTAAAAGGACAGTCAAGGATCAACATTGCAATTACTGCTATCATGGCCGAAGCTCCAAAACAACCAAAGAAACTACAAGTTTTGTCTGAGGAGACAAAGAAAGAAAAAGGGAGGCTACCCGGGTAAAAGAACAGTCAAGGATCAACATTGCAATTACTGCTATCATAGCCGAAGCTCCAAAACAACCAAAGAAACGAAAAGTTTTGTCTGAGGAGACAAAGAAAGAAAAAAGGAGGCTACCTGGATAAAAGGACAGTCAAGGATCAAGAGTGCAATTACTGCTATCATGGCCGAAGCTCCAAAACAACCAAAGAAACGACAAGTTTTGTCTGAGGAGACAAAGAAAGAAAAAGGGAGGCTACCCGGGTAAAAGGACAGTCAAGGATCAACAGTGCAATTAATGCTATGATGGCCGAAGCTCCAAAACAACCAAAGAAACAAAAAGTTTTGTCTGAGGAGACAAAAAAGAAAAAAGAAGGCTACCCGGGTAAAAGGACAGTCAAGGATCAACATTGCAATTACTGTTATCATGGCCTAAGTTCCAAAACAACCAAAGAAACGAAAATAAAATATATTCTCCAAAGTTTCTGTGAGGATGGATATAAAGACATCAAACCTTATCAGCCACTTGTATACCACCGCAAAAAATAGTGCATATCCTATCATTTATATTTTTATAATGTCACCGTTTAAAATGTAGTGAGATTACTTTTACTCACCCGATTCATGCCGTTTTAAAGGTTTGAAATCTTAAAATGACTGATAAATGCTGTCATTTGGGTTATTCTGCAAAATACCAAATACATATAAAAAATAAGATCAATAATATTTTTAAATTTAAATGGACTTAAATGCATTTTAATGTAGGCATTGGACTCTTGCAGTAACACATATTTTAAGTGATTTACCAGAATATTGGAGATCCGTATGAAGCCACTTTGGCCTAAAACACATGCGTTCATTAAAAGTCCAAGGGGGCGTGGCCTGTTGGAGGACATGGACGTGTCAAAAAGACAAAGACGGTCTTAAAGAGGCTTGAAGACGGTCTGTAAAACATCATCCATGCAACATTTTGAGCATGACATGTTATGTAGACCACTGGGACGTGTTTACATGTAATAAAACAATCACTTCACTCAACCGTGTGACCTTTTACTTCACTTTGTAAAGTCGCTGGATTCATTTCTAATAAGTCCAAGTGAGCAGAGATAAAAAAAAAAATTAAATAAAACTAAAATCTCCTTCTCAGCTCCTCGCTGATAACGATCTGCTTGAGCTTGAGGAGTTTGAACACGATCAGAATGTTTATGGACTTCATTTCCAGAAGCTTACAAAGATCTGTGATTCCAATCTTGTTAAACGCTTCAGTAAGAACACCGTCCAAATTCCAAAATTATCATTAACGCTACGTTTTACTCTACTAGGGTTACTAAAAAAAAGACTGCAGCATTGAAAAAGGCACTAACCTGACATGTTCTTACTTCTTCTCCAAAACCTGCTTTAAAGGCCTACTGAAAGCCACTACTACCAACCACGCAGTCTGATAGTTTGTATATCAATGATGAAATTTTAAAGGCCTACTGAAATGAATTTTTTTTATTTAAACGGGGATAGCAGATCTATTCTATGTGTCATACTTGATCATTTCGCGATATTGCCATATTTTTGCTGAAAGGATTTAGTATAGAACAACGACGATAAAGATTGCAACTTTTGGTATCTGATAAAAAAAAAGGCTTGCCCCTACCGGAAGTAGCGTGACGTAGTCAGTTGAACATATACGCAAAGTTCCCTATTGTTTACAATGATGGCCGCATGAAGTGAGAGAGATTCGGACCGAGAAAGCGACAATTTCCCCATTAATTTGAGCGAGGATGAAAGATTTGTGGATGAGTAAAGTGCAAGTGAAGGACTAGTGGGGAGTTGAAGCTATTCAGATAGGGAAGATGCTGTGAGAGCCGGGGGTGACCTGATATTCAGCTGGGAATGACTACAACAGTAAATAAACACAAGACATATATATACTCTATTAGCCACAACACAACCAGGCTTATATTTAACATGCCACAAATTAATCCTGCATAAAAACACCTGCGTGTTTGTTATGCTAGCTCCTAGCTCCTCTGCTAGCTCCTAGCTCCATAGAACACGCCAATACAATTCAAACACC
Source organism: Entelurus aequoreus (assembly GCF_033978785.1). Taxonomy (NCBI): domain Eukaryota; kingdom Metazoa; phylum Chordata; class Actinopteri; order Syngnathiformes; family Syngnathidae; genus Entelurus; species Entelurus aequoreus. The sequence continues at coordinate 18,980,003 of NC_084737.1, forward strand.
TGATCAACACACACAATCACTCAGCCCAAAAGACCGTTCACCTAACCCAAGGTTCATAAAGCTTATATATTTTTAAAAAGTTACGTACGTGACGCGCACGTACGGTACGGTACGTGTTATGCTAGCTCCTAGCTCCTATGCTAGCTCCTAGCTCCATAGAACACGCCAATACAATTCAAACACCTGATCAACACACACAATCACTCAGCCCAAAAGACCGTTCACCTAACCCAAGGTTCATAAAGCTTATATATTTTTAAAAAGTTACGTACGTGACGCGCACGTACGGTACGGTACGTGTTATGCTAGCTCCTAGCTCCTATGCTAGCTCCTAGCTCCATAGAACACGCCAATACAATTCAAACACCTGATCAACACACACAATCACTCAGCCCAAAAGACCGTTCACCTAACCCAAGGTTCATAAAGCTTATATATTTTTAAAAAGTTACGTACATACGCAAAAAAAAGTTGCGCACATACGGTCAAGCGATCAAATGTTTAGAAGCCAAAGCTGCATACTCACAGTAGCACGTCTGCGTCTTTGTCATCCAAATCAAAGTAATCCTGGTAAGAGTCTGTGTTGTCCCAGTTCTCTACAGGCGTCTGTGTATCGAAGTCAAAAGTCCTCCTGGTTAGAGTCTCTGTTATCCGAGTTCTTCCATCTTGACTGCATCTTTCGGGAATGTAAACAAAGAAGCGCCGGCTGTGTACTGTTGTGGCTGACTACGTTCGAAAAATACGTCCATTTCGCACCGACAACTTTCTTCTTTGCTTGCTCAGCTTCCTTCTCCATAATGCAATGAACATGATTGAAACAGATTCACGAACACAGATGTCCAGAATACTGTGGAATTATGAAATGAAAACAGAGCTTTTTCGTATTGGCTTCAATGTGGAAGGCATACCCGTGTTCGCCGGTCTACGTCACACGCATACGTCATCCTCAGAGGCGTTTCGAACCGGAAGTTTAGCGGCAAATTTAAAATGTCACTTTATAAGTTAACCCGGCCGTATTGGCATGTGTTATAATGTTAAGATTTCATCATTGATATATAAACTATCAGACTGCGTGGTCGGTAGTAGTGGGTTTCAGTAGGCCTTTAACATTGCAACACATGCCAATACAGCCGGGTTAACTTATAAAGTGCAATTTTAAAATTCCCGCCACACTTCCGGTTGAAAAACTCCTTTGGATATGATTTATGCGCGTGACGTCACAAAAGCAACGGAAGTGGTTGTACCCCATCGGACCCGATAGAAAAGCCTCTTGTTTTCTTTGACAAAATTCCACAGTATTCTGAATCTTTTGCAATTTGTTTAATGAACAATGGAGATTGCAAAGAAGAACGTTGTAGGTGGGATCGATCGGTGTCTTAGCGGCTAAGTACAATACTGTTAATATCTGTGATATTTGCATTAGTGTACTGTGTCTTTAAGGGTTTGGGGAACGCGCATGCGCGAGTGAGTTGGCGGAGAACTTGAGTGTGTGTGATCGTGACTTTTGGCTAACAGCAGCTCGTGTATGTGTGTGCGTTACTTTTTGAACTACAACCAGTTACCGCTTGTTAATAAAGCGATTGAGCAATTTGTTTAATGGACAATGGAGACTGCAAATAAGAAAGTTGGAGCCGGTGGAGCAGCGGACTACAGCAACACCAACACCAGGAGGTTGTGTTGTGTTTTGAGCAGGATAGCAGACGCACTACGGTGAGTCTAGCTTTGGCTTCCAAACATTTGATCGATTGCCCGTACGTGCGTGTCGATATGTGCATGTGACGTACGTAACTTTGGGGAAATATATGTTTCTTGCCGACTCTGATGGCGGCCGGGGTGTCGTCAAAAGCGTACAACGCCCACCGCCGCATCTAAGTTAGCTACGCAGCTAGGTTAGCTTCTGTTTTTTTAGCTTCGCCAAGCGGAATATTATTAATCGTGTATTTACATGTTCATGGTTTAATAGTATTATTGATCTTCTGTCTATCCATCCAGTCAGGGTTTTTTTTATTTAGTTTCTATCTGCATTTGAGACTGATGCTATCGCGTTGGCTACGCAGCTAGGTTAGCTTCTGTTTTTTTAGCTTCGCCAAGCGGAATATTATTAATTGTGTATTTACATGTTCATGGTTTAATAGTATTATTGATCTTCTGTCTATCCATCCAGTCAGGTTTTTTTTTATTTAGTTTCTATCTGCATTTGAGACTGATGCTATCGCGTTGGCTACGCAGCTAGGTTAGCTTCTGTTTTTTTAGCTTCGCCAAGCGGAATATTATTAATCGTGTATTTACATGTTCATGGTTTAATAGTATTATTGATCTTCTGTCTATCCATCCAGTCAGGGTTTTTTTTATTTAGTTTCTATCTGCATTTGAGACTGATGCTATCGCGTTGGCTACGCAGCTAGGTTAGCTTCTGTTTTTTTAGCTTCGCCAAGCGGAATATTATTAATCATGTATTTACATGTTCATGGTTTAATAGTATTATTGGTCTTCTGTCTATCCATCCAGTCAGGTTTTTTTTAAATTTAGTTTCTATCTGCATTTGAGACTGCTGCTATCAAGTTGGCTACGTAGCTAGGTTAGCTTCTATTTTTTTAGCTTCGCAAAGCTGAATTATTAATCGTGTATTTACATGTTCAGTCACTGTGGATGTCCATTTCGCGTTCTCGACTCTCATTTTCAAGAGGATATAGTAGCTAAAATGGTTTAAAATACAAATCTGTGATCCACAATAGAAAAAGGAGAGAGTGTGGAATCCAATGAGCCAGCTTGTACCTAAGTTACGGTCAGAGCGAAAAAAGATACGTCCATCACTGCCTTTCAAGTCCTTCACTGTAACGTTCCTCATCTACGAATCTTTCATCCTCGCTCAAATTAATGGTGTAATCATCACTTTCTCGGTCCGAATCTCTCTCACTCCATTGTAAACAATGGGAATTGTGAGCAGCACTACCGCTTGTGACGTCACGCTACTTCCGGTACAGGCAAGGCTTTTTTTATCAGCGAGCAAAAGTTGCGAACTTTATCGTCGATTTTCTCTACTAAATCCTTTCAGCAAAAATATGGCAATATCGCGAAATGATCAAGTATGACACATAGAATGGATCTGCTATTCCCGTTTAAATAAAAAAAATTCATTTCAGTAGGCCTTTAAAAGGACTGCTTAAAAACAGGGTGTCCAAACCACGGCCCGCAAGATGACATGAGTTTAGTCGGGATAATGCCGGCCCCCTGTCGCCATCTTGTGGACAACATGAAAAATTTAGGTCTGCAACGACTTAACCTTTGAAAAGAGCTGCATTTAGTTGTATAACCCAATGCAAACAACCTTCCCTAGTCATGGTGCAAAATAATAAAAATACAAATCAGACCAATGACAACAGACACGGTCAAACATAACACAATATAAAACAAGTTGTGGTAAAAATAATTTTAAAAAATTCCATGCACCATAAATAAATCTGAATCATACCCATTTAAATCCATTGCAAAGCATGATGGGAAAAATGCCAAACACTCTCTGCACAATTATCCATGTTTGGTGCGTTTAAGCTGCTTGATATTTCTGATTGATTACAAAACTTTACGGAGGTTGTCACGGAAGTAAACAAGGGAGGAGTCTAACTTTTACAATTATATTAATCCATCCATCCATTTTCTACCGCTTATTCCCTTCGGGGTCGCGGGGGTCGCTGGAGCCTATCTCAGCTACAATCGTGCGGAAGGCGGGGTACTGCATCAACAAGCGACATCAGTGTGTAAAGGATATCACCAAATGGGCTCAGGAACACTTCAGAAACCCACTGTCAGTAACTACAGTTGGTCGCTACATCTGTAAGTGCAAGTTAAAACTCTCCTATGCAAGGCGAAAACCGTTTAACAACAACACCCAGAAATGCCGTCGGCTTCGCTGGGCCCAAGCTCATCTAAGATGGACTGATACAAAGTGGAAAAGTGTTCTGTGGTCTGACGAGTCCACATTTCAAATTGTTTTTGGAAACTGTGGACGTCGTGTCCTCCGGACCAAAGAGGAAAAGAACCATCCGGATTGTTATAGGCACAAAGTTGAAAAGCCAGCATCTGTGATGGTATGGGGGCGTATTAGTGCCCAAGATATGGGTAACTTACACATCTGTGAAGGCGCCATTAATGCTGAAAGGTACATACAGGTTTTGGAGCAACATATGTTGCCATCCAAGCAACGTTACCATGGACGCCCCTGCTTATTTCAGCAAGACAATGCCAAGCCACGTGTTACATCAACGTGGCTTCATAGTAAAAGAGTGCGGGTACTAGACTGGCCTGCCTGTAGTCCAGACCTGTCTCCCATTGAAAATGTGTGGCGCATTATGAAGCCTAAAATACCCAACTTAAGCTGTACATCAAGCAAGAATGGGAAATAATTCCACCTGAGAAGCTTCAAAAATGTGTCTCCTCAGTTCCCAAACGTTTACTGAGTGTTGTTAAAAGGAAAGGCCATGTAACACCGTGGTGAACATGCCCTTTCCCAACTACTTTGGCACGTGTTGCAGCCATGAAATTCTAAGTTAATTATTATTTGAAAAAAAAAAAAAAAGTTTATGAGTTTGAACATCAAATATCTTGTCTTCGTAGTGCATTCAATTGAATATGGGTTGAAAAGGATTTGCAAATCATTGTATTCTGTTTATATTTACATGTAACACAATTTCCCAACTCATATGGAAACGGGGTTTGTATATGTATATATATATATATATATATATATATATATATATATATATATATATATATATATATATATATATTGCGTAGAAAAAATTATTATATGGTGCTTTGCACATAGAGTATACATGACACAGCATAAAGTACTCAGCAGGACATTGAAACAACGTGCAGGAAAAGCCTGAACAAACTTTGCTTCAGAGGAAGTGAGAACACCTCAGGAAGGTGACTCAGGTCACAGGCTGATGCGCCTGAACAATAAATGACCACTACCATTACCCTCGGACTCTAAATAGTACTTACATTTGTTCATTTAAAGGCCAGTATTTTAGAATACTATTTATTACTTTTTACTTACTTTACTATTTATTGTAGAATTAGTTAAGAAATATGTTGTCATTTAAAAGTATTTTTTAAATGTGTAATTAATTATAAAATATGTTGTCATTTAAAAGTTTTTTTTTATTTTACAATGTGGAATTTATCGTGAAATATGTGGTCATTTACAAGTTTTTTGTTAATTTTACAATGTGGAATTAATCATTAAATATGTTGTCATTTAAAAGTCAGATTTTATTTCACAATGTGGATTAATCATTAAATATTTTGTCATTTAAAAAAATGTTTGTGGAATTAATCATGAAATATGTTGTCATTTAAGTATTTTTTAAATGTGGAGTTAATTATTAAATATGTTGTCATTTTAAAGTCAGATTTTATTTCCCAATGTTAAATTAATCATGAAATATTGTGTCAATTAAAAGTTTTTTGATAAAGAATAAATCATGAAATATGTTGTAATTTAAATTAATTTATTTAAATGTGGAATTAATCATGAAATATGTTGTCATTTAAAAGTTTTTTTTTTAATGTGGATTTGATTACCAAATATGTTGTCATTTTAAAGTCAGATTTTATTTCACAATGTGGACTTAATCATGAAATATTTTGTAATTTAAACGTTTTTCGTGGAATTAATCATGAAATATGTTGTCATTTGAGTAGTTTTTAAATGTGGAGTTAATTATAAAATATGTTGTCATTTAAAATACTTTTTATATTGTAAAATTATTTATGAAATTTGTTGTCATTTAAAAGTATTTTTTAAATGCGTAATTAATTATAAAATATGTTGTCATTTAAAAGTATTTTTTTATTTTACAATGTGGATTTTATAGTGAAATATGTGGTCATTTAAAAGTTTTTTTTGTTAATTTTAGAATGTGGAATTTACCATAAAATATGTTGTCATTTTAAAATCCGGTTTTATTTCCCAATGTGGACTTAATCATGAAATATTTTGTCATTTAAAAGTGTTTTTTTGTGGAATTAATAATGAAATATGTTGTCATTTAAGTATTATTTTTAAATTTGGAGTTAATTATAAAAGACGTTGTCATTTAAAAGTAATTTTTATTGTAGAATTATTTATTAAATCTGTTGTCATTTAAAAGTATTTTTAATGTGTAATTAATTATAAAGTATGTTGTCATTTAATAGTATTTTTTAATGTGTAATTAACTATAAAGTATGTTGTCATTTTAAAGTATTTCTTATGTGTAATTAATTATAAAATATGTTGTCATTAAAAAAAAATAAAAAATTTAGAATGTGGAATTTATCATAAAATATGTTGTCATTTTAAAGTCAGATTTTATTTCACAATGTGGACTTAATCATGAAATATTTTGTCATTTTGTCAATTAAAAGTATTTTAAAGTGGAAAAAAATCATGAACTAGGTTGTCATCGAGAGAGGCGTGATTGGGAAGAATGGCTGCCCGAATCTGAACCCGAGCGGTGTTTTGTTATTTGGACTTTTGTGCCCGTCACAGATTGTCCATAACGAACACCATGTTCAAACATAAGTGCACTTGGCACCAGGACACCCTAGGCCGCAGTTCCATGATCGACTTTGTAGTTGTGTCGTCGGATTTGCGGCCTCATGTTTTGGACACTCGGGTGAAGAGAGGGGCGGAGCTTTCTACCGATCACCACCTGGTGGTGAGTTGGCTGCGATGGTGGGGGAGGATGCCGGACAGACCTGGCGGGCCCAAACGCATTGTAAGGGTTTGCTGGGAACGTCTGGCAGAGTCTCCTGTCAGAGAGAGTTTCAATTCCAACCTCCGGAAGAACTTTGAACATGTCACGAGGGAGGTGCTGGACATCGAGTCCGAATGGACCATGTTCCGCGCCTCTATTGTCGAGGCGGCTGATTGGAGCTGTGGCCGCAAGGTAGTTGGTGCCTGTCGTGGCGGTAATCCTAGAACCCGTTGGTGGACACCGGCGGTGAGGGATGCCGTCAAGCTGAAGAAGGAGTCCTATCGGGTTCTTTTGGCTCATAGGACTCCTGAGGCAGCGGACAGGTACCGACAGGCCAAGTGGTGTGCGGCTACGGCGGTCGCAGAGGCAAAAACTCGGACATGGGAGGAATTCGGGGAAGCCCTGGAAAACGACTTCCGGACGGCTTCGAAGCGATTCTGGACCACCATCCGCCGCCTCAGGAAGGGGAAGCAGTGCACTATCAACACCGTGTATGGTGAGGATGGTGTTCTGCTGACCTCGACTGCGGATGTTGTGGATCGGTGGAGGGAATACTTCGAAGACCTCCTCAATCCCACCAACACGTCTTCCTATGAGGAAGCAGTGCCTGGGGAATCTGTGCTGGGCTCTCCTATTTCTGGGGCTGAGGTTGCTGAGGTAGTTAAAAAGCTCCTCAGTGGCAAGGCCCCGCGGGTGGATGAGATCCGCCCAGAGTTCCTTAAGGCTCTGGATGCTGTGGGGCTGTCTTGGTTGACAAGACTCTGCAGCATCGCGTGGACATCAGGGGCGGTACCTCTGGATTGGCAGACCAGGGTGGTGGTTCCTCTCTTTAAGAAGGGGAACCGGAGGGTGTGTTCTAACTATCGTGGGATCACACTCCTCAGCCTTCCCGGTAAGGTCTATTCAGGTGTGCTGGAGTGTCTATATCAGATATATTAGCCTACTATCAAAATGACTTTAAAAGTCTTATATAAGTGCTATAATGAAGGCAACACATGATGTAAGTGTCTATATTAACTATATTAGCCTACTATCAAAATGACTTTAAAAGTCTTATATAAGTGTTATAATGAAGACAACACATGATGTAAGTATCTATATTAGTAATATTAGCCTACTATCAAAATTACTTTAAAATCTTATATGTGTTATAATGAAGACAACACATGATGTAAGTGTCTATATTAGTTATATTAGCCTACTATCAAAATGACTTTAAAAGTCTTATATAAGTGTAATAATGAAGACAACACATGATGTAAGTGTCTATACTAGCCTACAATCAAAATGACTTTAAAAGTGTTGTATAAGTGTTATAATGAAGACAACACATGATGTAAGTGTCTATATTAGTTATATTAGCCTACTATCAAAATGACTTTAAAAGTCTTATTCAAGTGCTATAATGAAGACAACACATGATGTAAGTGTCTATATTAGCTGTATTAGCCTACTATCAAAATGACTTTAAAAGCCTTATATAAGTGTTATAGTGAAGACAACACATTATGTAAGTGTCTATATTAGTTATATTAGCTTACTATCAAAATGACTTTAAAAGTCTTATATAAGTGTTATAATGAAGACAACACATGATGTAAGTGTCTATATTAGTTATATTAGCCTACTATCAAAATGACTTTAAAAGTCTTATATAAGTGTAATAATGAAGACAACACATGATGTAAGTGTCTATACTAGCCTACTATCAAAACTACTTTAAAAGTCTTATACAAGTGTTATATTGAAGACAACACATGATGTAAGTGTCTATATTAGTTATATTAGCCTACTACCAAAATTATTTTAAAAGTATTATATTAGTGTTATAATGAAGACAACACATGATGTAAGTGTCTATATTAGTTATATTAGCCTACTATCAAAATTACTTTAAAAGTGTTGTATAAGTGTTATGAAGGCAACACATGATGTGTCTATATTAGCTATATTAGCCTACTATCAAAATTGCTGTAAAAGTATTTTACCAGTGTTATAATGAAGACAACACTTGATGTAAGTGTCTATATTAGCCTACTATCAAAGGCTGACGCAAATCTTTGACAGAAATGTTGTATTTTAATTTTTATTCTACACATTTTTGCAACATTGTAAATCATTAGTAAAATGATGAGGATGAGATAACTCCTGGAAATGACTGGCTCAGAATGGTCAAAGGTGTAGATGTTTGTGTCCAAGTTAAAGGAAACGGCAGGCTGTCTTCTTCTAATGGATTTATTACAATCTTTGCGAGCTGGGTATCGTTTGCTGTGGTCTGGAACAACATGGCGGACAAACAACTATCAGAAATGCAGGTAATATTACATACAGATAATGTGTCATGAGACGTGCAAATATAAATTAAATACACAAAGGATATAAGTAACGGAAATTAAATGAGCTCAAATACACCTACGAATGAAGCATAATGATGCAATATGTACATACAGTTAGCCTATTTAGCATGTTAGCACCGATTAGCCTGCAGTCATGGATTGACCAAATATGCCTGATAAACACTCAAGCAAATCAATAAAATCAACAAAGCTCACCCTTGTGTATTCACGCACAGTATAAAACGTTTGGTGGACAAAACGAAACAAAGAAGGAGTGGCATAAAACACGTCTTTCTGTGGCAGCATCGGAGAAATTTGAACATGTACACAAACTACGATGAGTTCAAGGAACGCTGAAATTAGTAGGACAAACCGGACCTTGCCAAATACTCTCATCAGTGAAGCATGTTTAATATAAACAGTGGGATTTCTAACAATGAGGGAGGTTTGTGTCATGTTTGTCCTCCTACAGAAAATATATTAAAACAAAACATTTTTTTTTTTCTTCAACTTTGAAAGGGGTCCAGGGAGCCACTAGGGCGGCCCTAAAGATGCGGCTCTGACCCCCGATCTAATGAAATGTAACGTTACAATGGACGTTTAATAACGAAACTTAAGTTTTCTGTACATGCCCCAAAAACCTTCAAAATTAAGCAATTTGTTTTTGAACTTAGTTTAGAATAGAATAATACAGAACGCTTTATTGTCATCAAACATGAGAACATGACAAAATTACAGCCGGCGACTCTTTTTTTACTTAAATTAGAAAATATTTACAAAAATATATATACATTATAAAATAATTAAATAATTATTATTATTATTTTTTTAAATACATAAAAATTTTAAAAATATATATTTTTCTTATATATACATTTTTTATATCTTTGAGCGCCACACACATTGAAAACCCTGATGGGAGGGTATTGTGTGTGTGTGTGTGTGTGTGTGTGTGTGTGTGTGTGTGTGTGTGTGTGTGTGTGTGTGTGTGTGTGTGTGTGTGTGTGTGTGTGTGTGTGTGTGTGTGTGTGTGTGTGTGTGTGTGTGTGTGTGTGTGTGTGTTATGTCTGGATGATAGTTCCAGCGAGTGCGTCTGGTCCTGAGAAACTATGCGGCAGGATGAGGCGTCATGCAAAGCGAAATAAGACCCGGAGGTGTGTAAATGTGATAAGTGTTGCATAAACATAAACACACAACCGCTTAAAAGGACCTCATCAGATGAATTAGTTGTGTTTGCACAAATCAACTTAAACCCCTGAGAGGGTTTGAAGCCGCAGACGAAAGTCTCATGAGAAAAGGATGAGCTCGATGCACAAGACGAGACTTGTTGTCGTCTCGCTGCTTTTTAGACAAACCATCAAAGGGAGGAATCTCAAAGAGCAGTGAAACCATTTCTGAAGACTTTAAAACTGCACAAATACATAAATGTGATAAATAACACAAATACATAAATATAATAATTAACATATAAAATACATAACCATAATAAATTACATATAAATACATAACTATAATAAATAACATATAAATAAATAACTAAAATAAATAACATAAATACATAACTATAATAAATGACATATAAAAACATAACTATAATAAATAAGATATAAATACATAACTATAATAAATAACATAAATACATAACTATAAAAAAATAACATATACATAAATTACTATAAATAATAGATCAATATAAAGAATAACATAAATACATAACTATAATAAATAACATATAAATAAATTTCTATAATAAATAATAGATAAATGTAATAAATAACATAAATCAGTTTCATAAATCAATTCCTAGTTTGTGAACCTGTTCTCAAACAATGGCAATAAAACGATTCTGATTCTGATTCTAAATACATAACTATATTAAATAACATATAGCTATAATAAATAACAAATAAATTACTATAATAATAATAGATAAACATAATAAATAACATATAAATTCATAAATATAATAAATAACATATAAATACATAACTATAATAAATAACATATAAATAAATTACTATAATAAATAATAGATCAATATAATAAATAACATATAAATACATAACTATATTAAATAACAGATAACTATAATAAATAACAGATAAATGCATAACTATAAAATATAATAGTTGAAAAATACATAGCTATAGTAAATAACACATAAATACATAAATATAGTAAATAACATAAATACATAACTATAATAAATAACAAATAACTAAATATCATTATTAAATAACTATAATAAATTACAAATAACTATAATAACACAGAAAAGTACATAACTATAATATATAACATAAATGCATAACTATAATAAATAACATAACCATAATAGATAACATGTACTTAGATAACTATTATAAATAACAAATAACTATAATAAATAATATACAAATAAGTAACTATAATAAATAACATATACATACATAAATATAATAAATAACACATAAATACATAACTATAATGAAAATAAATTACTATAATAAATAACATATCAATAAATAACTACAATAAATAACAAGTAACTAATTAACATAAAATAAATTACTACAATAAATAACTACAATAAATAACACAGCAAAATAAATAATTATAATAAATAACAAATAAGTATAATAACACAAAAATACATCACTATAATAAATAACAAACTACTATAATAATCAACACAAATACACACCTACAATAAATACATAACTATAATAAATAACTATAATAAACAACACATGAATTCATAACTATGATAAATAGCACATAAAGAATAAATACATAACTATAATAATTAACAAATAACTATAATAAACAACACATGAATACATAACTATAATAAATAGCACATACATAATAAATACATAACTATCATACATAGCACATATATAATAAATACATAACTATAATAAATAGCTCTATTAAATAGCATATAAATACTTTGTGAGCATACAGCTCCTTTTTATGGCTTGCCTGCGGTCATGTGACCTGACTGTGAACTTTCCTGCAGCTGCTGCTTCATAACGGCAATGAAAAATGATATTTACTTTCAGGACAAAATGGGCACAACTTTAACCCTCTGGCTGTCACACAAACACATGAATGTTTTATGGCTATTAGTCAAATGACTTTACTGATGTGCACGTTGTTAGCATGCTAACGGTTAGCATCTGTCAAGTACCAAGTCATATGACTCTTACGTGTTCAGTTCTAAAATTGGCTAAAAAAATAGCACCAAAAAAAAGTTAGCACACATGCATTTGCATTCAGCTGCAAAATTGGCTCAAAAGGTTATCACACTAATTTTAGCATGCTAACAGTTAGCATGCGTCAAGTACCAAGTTACATGACTCTAAGGTGTTAGTCTCTAAAATTGGCTGAAAAAATAGCACTAAAGAAAAGTTAGCACACTATTGTTAGCATGCCAGCCTGCTAACAGTTAACATATATCAAATACCAACTAATATGACTCTAAGGTGTTCGGCTCTAAAATTGGCAAAAAAAAATTAGCACACTAATGTTAGCATGCTAACGGTTAACATCTGTCAAGTACCAAGTTGTAAGACTCTTCGGTGTTCGGCTCTAAAATTGGCTAAAAAAAAAAAGTTAACACACTAATGTTAGTATGCTAACAGTTAGCATGTGTAAAGTACCAAGTTACATGACTCTAAGGTGTTAGGCTCTAAAATTGGCTGAAAAAAATAGCACTAAAGAAAAGTTAGTACACTATTGTTAGCATGCCAGCCTGCTAACAGTTAACATATATCAAATACCAACTAATATTACTCTAAGGTGTTCGGCTCTAAAATTGGCTAAAAAAAATTAGCACACTAATGTTAGCATGCTAATGGTTAACATCTGTTAAGTACTAAGTCATATGACTCTTAGGTGTTCTGCTCAAAAATTGGCTAAGAAAGTTAGCATGTGTCAAGTACCAAGTCATATGACTCTGAAGCATTCAGCTGCAAAATTGGCTCAAAAAGTTATCACACTAATGTTAGCATGCTAACAGTTAGCATGCGTCAAGTACCAAGTTATAAGACTCTTAGGCAATCGGCTCTAAAATTGGCTAAAAAAGTTTGCACACTAATGTTAGCATGCTAACGGTTAACATCTGTCAAGTATCAAGTCATAGGACCCTTTGGTGTTCGGCTCTAAAATTGGCTAAAAAAGTTATCGCACTAATTTTAGCATGCTAACAGTTAGCATGCGTCAAGTACCAAGTTATAAGACTTTTAGGTGTTCGGCTCTAAAATTGGCTAAAAAAAAGTTAGCACACTTCAACAGTTAGCATGTGTCAAGTACCAAGCCATATGACTCTGATGCATTCAGCTACAAAATTGGCTCAAAAAGTTATCGCACAAATGGTAGCATGCTAACAGTTAGCATGTATCAAATACCAAGTTATATGACTCTAAGGTGTTCGGCTCTAAAATTGGCTAAAAAATTAGCACACTAATGTTAGCATGCTAACAGTTAACATCTGTCAGGTACCAAGTCATATGACTCTGATGCATTCAGCTGCAAAATTGGCTCAAAAAGTTATCGCACTAATTTTAGCATGCTAACAGTTAGCATGCGTCAAGTACCAAGTTATAAGACTCTTAGGTAATCGGCTCTGAAATTGGCTAAAAAAGTTAGCACACTAATGTTAGCATGCTAACAGTTAGCATGTGTCAAGTACCAAGTCGTATGACTC